>NW_027617001.1:0-160000 GCF_964187855.1 Myxine glutinosa
TGTTAGTGTTGAAAAACCACTTTTCGCACTTGTGTTAGTGTTGAAAAACCACTTATCGCACTTGTGTTGGTGCAGGAAACCACTTTTGCACTTGTATTAGTGTGGAAAAACACTTTTTGCACTTGTGATAGTGTTGAAAAACCACTTTTCGCACTTGTGTTAGTGTTGAAAAACCACTTTTCGCACTTGTGTTGGTGCAGGAAACCACTTTTGCACTTGTATTAGTGTGGAAAAAACACTTTTCGCACTTGTGTTAGTGTTGAAAAACCACGTTTCGCACTTGTGTTAGTGTTGAAAAACCACTTTTCGCACTTGTGTTGGTGCAGGAAACCACTTTTGCACTTGTATTAGTGTGGCAAAACACTTTTTGCACTTGTGATATTGTTGAAAAACCACTTTTCGCACTTGTGTTAGTGTTGAAAAACCACTTTTCGCACTTGTGTTGGTGCAGGAAACCACTTTTGCACTTGTATTAGTGTGGCAAAACCACTTTTCGCACTTGTGTTAGTGTTGAAAAACCACTTTTCGCACTTGTGTTAGTGTTGAAAAACCACTTTTTGCACTTGTGTTGGTGCAGGAAACCACTTTTGCACTTGTATTAGTGTGAAAAAAACACTTTTCGCACTTATGTTAGTGTTGAAAAAACACTTTTCGCACTTGTGTTAGTGTTGAAAAACCACTTTTCGCACTTGTGTTGGTGCAGGAAACCACTTTTGCACTTGTATTAGTGCGGAAAAAACACTTTTTGCACTTGTGATAGTGTTGAAAAACCACTTTTCGCACTTGTGTTAGTGTTGAAAAACCACTTTTCGCACTTGTGTTGGTGCAGGAAACCACTTTTGCACTTGTATTAGTGTGGAAAAACCACTTTTCGCACTTGTGTTAGTGTTGAAAAACCACTTTTCGTACTTGTGTTAGTGTTGAAAAAACACTTTTCGCACCTGTGTTGGTGCAGGAAACCACTTTTGCACTTGTATTAGTGTGGAAAAACCACTTTTTGCACTTGTGATAGTGTTGAAAACCCACTTTTCGCACTTGTGTTAGTGTTGAAAAACCACATTTCGCATTATTGTGTTAGTGTTGAAAAACCACTTTTCGCACTTGTGTTGGTGCAGGAAACCACTTTTGCACTTCTATTAGTGTGGAAAAAACACTTTTTGCACTTGTGATAGTGTTGAAAAACCACTTTTCGCACTTGTGTTAGTGTTGAAAAACAACTTTTCGCACTTGTGTTGGTGCAGGAAACCACTTTTGCACTTGAATGAGTGTGGAAAAAACACTTTTTGCACTTGTGATAGTGTTGAAAAACCACTTTTCGCACTTGTGTTAGTGTTGAAAAACCACTTTTCGCACTTGTGTTGGGACAGGAAACCACTTTTGCACTTTTATTAGTGTGGAAAAAACACTTTTTGCACTTGTGATAGTGTTGAAAAACCACTTTTCGCACTTGTGTTAGTGTTGAAAAACCACTTTTCGCACTTGTGTTCGTGCAGGAAACCACTTTTGCACTTGTATTAGTGTGGAAAAACCACTTTTCGCACTTGTGTTAGTGTTGAAAAACCACTTTTCGCACTTGTGTTAGTGTTGAAAAACCACTTTTCGCACTTGTGTTAGTGTTGAAAAACCACTTTTTGCACTTGTGTTGGTGCAGGAAACCACTTTTGCACTTGTATTAGTGTGGAAAAAACACTTTTTGCACTTGTGATAGTGTTGAAAAACCACTTTTCGCACTTGTGTTAGTGTTGAAAAACCACTTTTCGCACTTGTGTTGGTGCAGGAAACCACTTTTGCACTTGTATTAGAGTGGAAAAACCACTTTTCGCACTTGTGTTAGTGTTGAAAAACCACTTTTCGCACTTGTGTTAGTGTTGAAAAACCACTTTTTGCACTTGTGTTGGTGCAGGAAACCACTTTTGCACTTGTATTAGTGTGGAAAAAACACTTTTTGCACTTGTGTTAGTGTTGAAAAACAACTTTTCGCACTTGTGTTAGTGTTGAAAAACCACTTTTCACACTTGTGTTGGTGCAGGAAACCACTTTTGCACTTGTATTAGTGTGGAAAAAACACTTTTCGCACTTGTGTTAGTGTTGAAAAACCACGTTTCGCACTTGTGTTAGTGTTGAAAAACCACTTTTCGCACTTGTGTTGGTGCAGGAAACCACTTTTGCACTTGTATTAGTGTGGCAAAACACTTTTTGCACTTGTGATATTGTTGAAAAACCACTTTTCGCACTTGTGTTAGTGTTGAAAAACCACTTTTCGCACTTGTGTTGGTGCAGGAAACCACTTTTGCACTTGTATTAGTGTGGCAAAACCACTTTTCGCACTTGTGTTAGTGTTGAAAAACCACTTTTCGCACTTGTGTTAGTGTTGAAAAACCACTTTTTGCAGTTGTGTTGGTGCAGGAAACCACTTTTGCACATGTATTAGTGTGGTAAAAAGACTTTTCGCACTTATGTTAGTGTTGAAAAAACACTTTTCGCACTTGTGTTAGTGTTGAAAAACCACTTTTCGCACTTGTGTTGGTGCAGGAAACCACTTTTGCACTTGTATTAGTGTGGAAAAAACACTTTTTGCACTTGTGATAGTGTTGAAAAACCACTTTTCGCACTTGTGTTAGTGTTGAAAAACCACTTTTCGTACTTGTGTTAGTGTTGAAAAACCACTTTTCGCACCTGTGTTGGTGCAGGAAACCACTTTTCACTTGTATTAGTGTGGAAAAACCACTTTTTGCACTTGTGATAGTGTTGAAAACCCACTTTTCGCACATGTGTTAGTGAAGGAACCCTCTTTTCACACTTGTGTTGGTTCAAGAAACCACCTTTGCACTTGTATTAGTGTGGAAAAAACACTTTTTGCACTTGTGATAGTGTTGAAAAACCACTTTTCGCACTTGTGTTAGTGTTGAAAATCCACTTTTCGCACTTGTGTTGGTGCAGGAAACCACTTTTGCACTTGTATTAGTGTGGAAAAAACACTTTTGCACTTGTGATAGTGTTGAAAAACCACTTTTCGCACTTGTGTTAGTGTTGAAAAACCACTTTTCTCACTTGTGTTGGTGTAGGAAACCACTTTTTCACTTGTATTAGTGTGGAAAAAACACTTTTTGCACTTGTGATAGTGTTGAAAAACCACTTTTCGCAATTGTGTTAGTGTTGAAAAACCACTTTTCGCACTTGTGTTGGTGCAGTAAACCACTTTTACACTTGTATTAGTGTGGAAAAACCACATTTCGCACTTGTGTTAGTGTTGAAAAACCACTTTTCGCACTTGTGTTGGTGCAGGAAACCACTTTTGCACTTGTATTAGTGTGGAAAAAACACTTTTTGCACTTGTGATAGTGTTGAAAAACCACATTTCGCACTTGTGTTAGTGTTGAAAAACCACTTTTCGCACTCGTTTTGGTGCAGGAAACCACTTTTGCACTTGTACTAGTGTGGAAAAAACACTTTTTGCACTTTTGATAGTGTTGAAAAACCACTTTTCGCACTTGTGTTAGTGTTGAAAAACCACTTTTCGCACTTGTGTTGGTGCAGGAAACCACTTTTGCACTTGTATTAGTGTGGAAACACCACTTTTCGCACTTGTGTTAGTGTTCAAAAACCACTTTTCGCACTTGTGTTAATGTTGAAAAACCACTTTTCGCACTTGTGTTAGTGTTGAAAAACCACTTTTCGCACTTGTGTTGGTGCAGGAAACCACTTTTGCACTTGTATTAGTGTGGAAAAAACACTTTTCGCACTTGTGTTAGTGTTGAAAAACCACTTTTCGTATTTGTGTTGTGTTGAAAACCACTTTTCGCACTTGTGTTAGTGTTGAAAAACCACTTTTCGCACTTGTGTTAGTGTTGAAAAACCACTTTTTGCACTTGTGTTGGTGCAGGAAACCACTTTTGCACTTGTATTAGTGTGGAAAAAACACTTTTTGCACTTGTGTTAGTGTTGAAAAACAACTTTTCGCACTTGTGTTAGTGTTGAAAAACCACTTTTCACACTTGTGTTGGTGCAGGAAACCACTTTTGCACTTGTATTAGTGTGGAAAAAACACTTTTCGCACTTGTGTTAGTGTTGAAAAACCACTTTTCGCCCTTGTGTTAGTGTTGAAAAACCACTTTTCGCACTTGTGTTGGTGCAGGAAACCACTTTTGCACTTCTATTAGTGTGGAAAAAACACTTTTTGCACTTGTGATAGTGTTGAAAAACCACTTTTCGCACTTGTGTTAGTGTTGAAAAACAACTTTTCGCACTTGTGTTGGTGCAGGAAACCAGTTTTGCACTTGAATGAGTGTGGAAAAACCACTTTTCGCACTTGTGTTAGTGTTGAAAAACCACTTTTCGCACTTGTGTTAGTGTTGAAAAACCACTTTTCGCACTTGTGTTGGTGCAGGAAACCACTTTTGCACTTGTATTAGTGTGGAAAAACACTTTTTGCACTTATGATGGTGTTGAAAAACCACTTTTCGCACTTGTGTTAGTGTTGAAAAACCACTTTTCGCACTTGTGTTGGTGCAGGAAACCACTTTTGCACTTGTATTAGAGTGGAAAAACCACTTTTCGCACTTGTGTTAGTGTTGAAAAACCACTTTTCGCACTTGTGTTAGTGTTGAAAAACCACTTTTCGCACTTGTGTTAGTGTTGAAAAACCACTTTTTGCACTTGTGTTGGTGCAGGAAACCACTTTTGCACTTGTATTAGTGTGGAAAAAACACTTTTTGCACTTGTGTTAGTGTTGAAAAACAAGTTTTCGCACTTGTGTTAGTGTTGAAAAACCACTTTTCGCACTTGTGTTGGTGCAGGAAACCACTTTTGCACTTGTATTAGTGTGGCAAAACCACTTTTCGCACTTGTGTTAGTGTTGAAAAACCACTTTTCGCACTTGTGTTAGTGTTGAAAAACCACTTTTTGCACTTGTGTTGGTGCAGGAAACCACTTTTGCACATGTATTAGTGTGGTAAAAAGACTTTTCGCACTTATGTTAGTGTTGAAAAAACACTTTTCGCACTTGTGTTAGTGTTGAAAAACCACTTTTTGCACTTGTGTTGGTGCAGGAAACCACTTTTGCACATGTATTAGTGTGGTAAAAAGACTTTTCGCACTTATGTTAGTGTTGAAAAACCACTTTTCGCACTTGTGATAGTGTTGAAAAACCACTTTTCGCACTTGTGTTAGTGTTGAAAAACCACTTTTCTCACTTGTGTTAGAGTGGAAAAACCACTTTTTCACTTGTATTAGTGTGGAAAAAACACTTTTTGCACTTGTGATAGTGTTGAAAAACCACTTTTCGCACTTGTGTTAGTGTTGAAAAACCACTTTTCGCACTTGTGTTGGTGCAGGAAACCACTTTTGCACTTGTATTAGTGTGGAAACACCACTTTTCGCACTTGTGTTAGTGTTCAAAAACCACTTTTCGCACTTGTGTTAATGTTGAAAAACCACTTTTCGCACTTGTGTTAGTGTTGAAAAACCACTTTTCGCACTTGTGTTGGTGCAGGAAACCACTTTTGCACTTGTATTAGTGTGGAAAAAACACTTTTCGCACTTGTGTTAGTGTTGAAAAACCACTTTTCGTACTTGTGTTGTGTTGAAAACCACTTTTCGCACTTGGGTTAGTGTTGAAAAACCACTTTTCGCACTTGTGTTAGTGTTGAAAAACCACTTTTTGCACTTGTGATAGTGTTGAAAAACCACTTTTCGCACTTGTGTTGGTGCAGGAAACCACTTTTGCACTTGTATTAGTGTGGAAAAACACTTTTTGCACTTGTGATAGTGTTGAAAAACCACTTTTCGCACTTGTGTTGGTGCAGGAAACCACTTTTGCACTTGTATTAGTGTGGAAAAACACTTTTTGCACTTATGATGGTGTTGAAAAACCACTTTTCGCACTTGTGTTAGTGTTGAAAAACCACTTTTCGCACTTGTGTTGGTGCAGGAAACCACTTTTGCACTTGTATTAGAGTGGAAAAACCACTTTTCGCACTTGTGTTAGTGTTGAAAAACCACTTTTCGCACTTGTGTTAGTGTTGAAAAACCACTTTTCGCACTTGTGTTAGTGTTGAAAAACCACTTTTTGCACTTGTGTTGGTGCAGGAAACCACTTTTGCACTTGTATTAGTGTGGAAAAAACACTTTTTGCACTTGTGTTAGTGTTGAAAAACAAGTTTTCGCACTTGTGTTAGTGTTGAAAAACCACTTTTCACACTTGTGTTGGTGCAGGAAACCACTTTTGCACTTGTATTAGTGTGGAAAAAACACTTTTCGCACTTGTGTTAGTGTTGAAAAACCACTTTTTACACTTGTGTTAGTGTTGAAAAACCACTTTTCGCACTTGTGTTGGTGCAGGAAACCACTTTTGCACTTCTATTAGTGTGGAAAAAACACTTTTTGCACTTGTGAGAGTGTTGAAAAACCACTTTTCGCACTTGTGTTAGTGTTGAAAAACAACTTTTCGCACTTGTGTTGGTGCAGGAAACCACTTTTGCACTTCTATTAGTGTGGAAAAAACACTTTTTGCACTTGTGAGAGTGTTGAAAAACCACTTTTCGCACTTGTGTTAGTGTTGAAAAACAACTTTTCGCACTTGTGTTGGTGCAGGAAACCACTTTTGCACTTGAATGAGTGTGGAAAAACCACTTTTCGCACTTGTGTTAGTGTTGAAAAACCACTTTTTGCACTTGTGTTAGTGTTGAAAAACCACTTTTCGCACTTGTGTTGGTGCAGGAAACCACTTTTGCACTTGTATTAGTGTGGAAAAACACTTTTTGCACTTGTGATAGTGTTGAAAAATCACTTTTCGCACTTGTGTTAGTGTCGAAAAACCACTTTTCGCACTTGTGTTGGTGCAGGAAACCACTTTTGCACTTGTATTAGTGTGGAAAAAACACTTTTCGCACTTGTGTTAGTGTTGAAAAACCACGTTTCGCACTTGTGTTAGCGTTGAAAAACCACTTTTCGCACTTGTGTTGGTGCAGGAAACCACTTTTGCACTTGTATTAGTGTGGCAAAACACTTTTTGCACTTGTGATATTGTTGAAAAACCACTTTTCGCACTTGTGTTAGTGTTGAAAAACCACTTTTCGCACTTGTGTTGGTGCAGGAAACCACTTTTGCACTTGTATTAGTGTGGCAAAACCACTTTTCGCACTTGTGTTAGTGTTGAAAAACCACTTTTCGCACTTGTGTTAGTGTTGAAAAACCACTTTTTGCAGTTGTGTTGGTGCAGGAAACCACTTTTGCACATGTATTAGTGTGGTAAAAAGACTTTTCGCACTTATGTTAGTGTTGAAAAAACACTTTTCGCACTTGTGTTAGTGTTGAAAAACCACTTTTCGCACTTGTGTTGGTGCAGGAAACCACTTTTGCACTTGTATTAGTGTGGAAAAAACACTTTTTGCACTTGTGATAGTGTTGAAAAACCACTTTTCGCACTTGTGTTAGTGTTGAAAAACCACTTTTCGTACTTGTGTTAGTGTTGAAAAACCACTTTTCGCACCTGTGTTGGTGCAGGAAACCACTTTTCACTTGTATTAGTGTGGAAAAACCACTTTTTGCACTTGTGATAGTGTTGAAAACCCACTTTTCGCACATGTGTTAGTGAAGGAACCCTCTTTTCACACTTGTGTTGGTTCAAGAAACCACCTTTGCACTTGTATTAGTGTGGAAAAAACACTTTTTGCACTTGTGATAGTGTTGAAAAACCACTTTTCGCACTTGTGTTAGTGTTGAAAATCCACTTTTCGCACTTGTGTTGGTGCAGGAAACCACTTTTGCACTTGTATTAGTGTGGAAAAAACACTTTTGCACTTGTGATAGTGTTGAAAAACCACTTTTCGCACTTGTGTTAGTGTTGAAAAACCACTTTTCTCACTTGTGTTGGTGTAGGAAACCACTTTTTCACTTGTATTAGTGTGGAAAAAACACTTTTTGCACTTGTGATAGTGTTGAAAAACCACTTTTCGCACTTGTGTTAGTGTTGAAAAACCACTTTTCGCACTTGTGTTGGTGCAGTAAACCACTTTTACACTTGTATTAGTGTGGAAAAACCACATTTCGCACTTGTGTTAGTGTTGAAAAACCACTTTTCGCACTTGTGTTGGTGCAGGAAACCACTTTTGCACTTGTATTAGTGTGGAAAAAACACTTTTTGCACTTGTGATAGTGTTGAAAAACCACATTTCGCACTTGTGTTAGTGTTGAAAAACCACTTTTCGCACTCGTTTTGGTGCAGGAAACCACTTTTGCACTTGTACTAGTGTGGAAAAAACACTTTTTGCACTTTTGATAGTGTTGAAAAACCACTTTTCGCACTTGTGTTAGTGTTGAAAAACCACTTTTCGCACTTGTGTTGGTGCAGGAAACCACTTTTGCACTTGTATTAGTGTGGAAACACCACTTTTCGCACTTGTGTTAGTGTTCAAAAACCACTTTTCGCACTTGTGTTAATGTTGAAAAACCACTTTTCGCACTTGTGTTAGTGTTGAAAAACCACTTTTCGCACTTGTGTTGGTGCAGGAAACCACTTTTGCACTTGTATTAGTGTGGAAAAAACACTTTTCGCACTTGTGTTAGTGTTGAAAAACCACTTTTCGTATTTGTGTTGTGTTGAAAACCACTTTTCGCACTTGTGTTAGTGTTGAAAAACCACTTTTCGCACTTGTGTTAGTGTTGAAAAACCACTTTTTGCACTTGTGTTGGTGCAGGAAACCACTTTTGCACTTGTATTAGTGTGGAAAAAACACTTTTTGCACTTGTGTTAGTGTTGAAAAACAACTTTTCGCACTTGTGTTAGTGTTGAAAAACCACTTTTCACACTTGTGTTGGTGCAGGAAACCACTTTTGCACTTGTATTAGTGTGGAAAAAACACTTTTCGCACTTGTGTTAGTGTTGAAAAACCACTTTTCGCCCTTGTGTTATTGTTGAAAAACCACTTTTCGCACTTGTGTTGGTGCAGGAAACCACTTTTGCACTTCTATTAGTGTGGAAAAAACACTTTTTGCACTTGTGATAGTGTTGAAAAACCACTTTTCGCACTTGTGTTAGTGTTGAAAAACAACTTTTCGCACTTGTGTTGGTGCAGGAAACCAGTTTTGCACTTGAATGAGTGTGGAAAAACCACTTTTCGCACTTGTGTTAGTGTTGAAAAACCACTTTTCGCACTTGTGTTAGTGTTGAAAAACCACTTTTCGCACTTGTGTTGGTGCAGGAAACCACTTTTGCACTTGTATTAGTGTGGAAAAACACTTTTTGCACTTATGATGGTGTTGAAAAACCACTTTTCGCACTTGTGTTAGTGTTGAAAAACCACTTTTCGCACTTGTGTTGGTGCAGGAAACCACTTTTGCACTTGTATTAGAGTGGAAAAACCACTTTTCGCACTTGTGTTAGTGTTGAAAAACCACTTTTCGCACTTGTGTTAGTGTTGAAAAACCACTTTTCGCACTTGTGTTAGTGTTGAAAAACCACTTTTTGCACTTGTGTTGGTGCAGGAAACCACTTTTGCACTTGTATTAGTGTGGAAAAAACACTTTTTGCACTTGTGTTAGTGTTGAAAAACAAGTTTTCGCACTTGTGTTAGTGTTGAAAAACCACTTTTCGCACTTGTGTTGGTGTAGGAAACCACTTTTGCACTTGTATTAGTGTGGCAAAACCACTTTTCGCACTTGTGTTAGTGTTGAAAAACCACTTTTCGCACTTGTGTTAGTGTTGAAAAACCACTTTTTGCACTTGTGTTGGTGCAGGAAACCACTTTTGCACATGTATTAGTGTGGTAAAAAGACTTTTCGCACTTATGTTAGTGTTGAAAAAACACTTTTCGCACTTGTGTTAGTGTTGAAAAACCACTTTTTGCACTTGTGTTGGTGCAGGAAACCACTTTTGCACTTGTATTAGTGTGGAAAAAACACTTTTTGCACTTGTGATAGTGTTGAAAAACCACTTTTCGCACTTGTGTTAGTGTTGAAAAACCACTTTTCGCACTTGTGTTGGTGCAGGAAACCACTTTTGCACTTGTATTAGTGTGGAAAAACCACTTTTCGCACTTGTGTTAGTGTTGAAAAACCACTTTTCGTACTTGTGTTAGTGTTGAAAAACCACTTTTCGCACCTGTGTTGGTGCAGGAAACCACTTTTGCACTTGTATTAGTGTGGAAAAACCACTTTTTGCACTTGTGATAGTGTTGAAAACCCACTTTTCGCACATGTGTTAGTGAAGGAACCCTCTTTTCGCACTTGTGTTGGTTCAAGAAACCACCTTTGCACTTGTATTAGTGTGGAAAAAACACTTTTTGCACTTGTGATAGTGTTGAAAAACCACTTTTCGCACTTGTGTTAGTGTTGAAAATCCACTTTTCGCACTTGTGTTGGTGCAGGAAACCACTTTTGCACTTGTATTAGTGTGGAAAAAACACTTTTGCACTTGTGATAGTGTTGAAAAACCACTTTTCGCACTTGTGTTAGTGTTGAAAAACCACTTTTCTCACTTGTGTTGGTGAAGGAAACCACTTTTTCACTTGTATTAGTGTGGAAAAAACACTTTTTGCACTTGTGATAGTGTTGAAAAACCACTTTTCGCACTTGTGTTAGTGTTGAAAAACCACTTTTCGCACTTGTGTTGGTGCAGTAAACCACTTTTACACTTGTATTAGTGTGGAAAAACCACATTTCGCACTTGTGTTAGTGTTGAAAAACCACTTTTCGCACTTGTGTTGGTGCAGGAAACCACTTTTGCACTTGTATTAGTGTGGAAAAAACACTTTTTGCACTTGTGATAGTGTTGAAAAACCACATTTCGCACTTGTGTTAGTGTTGAAAAACCACTTTTCGCACTCGTGTTGGTGCAGGAAACCACTTTTGCACTTGTATTAGTGTGGAAAAAACACTTTTTGCACTTGTGATAGTGTTGAAAAACCACTTTTCGCACTTGTGTTAGTGTTGAAAAACCACTTTTCGCACTTGTGTTGGTGCAGGAAACCACTTTTGCACTTGTATTAGTGTGGAAACACCACTTTTCGCACTTGTGTTAGTGTTCAAAAACCACTTTTCGCACTTGTGTTAATGTTGAAAAACCACTTTTCGCACTTGTGTTAGTGTTGAAAAACCACTTTTCGCACTTGTGTTGGTGCAGGAAACCACTTTTGCACTTGTATTAGTGTGGAAAAAACACTTTTCGCACTTGTGTTAGTGTTGAAAAACCACTTTTCGTACTTGTGTTGTGTTGAAAACCACTTTTCGCACTTGTGTTAGTGTTGAAAAACCACTTTTCGCACTTGTGTTAGTGTTGAAAAACCACTTTTTGCACTTGTGTTGGTGCAGGAAACCACTTTTGCACTTGTATTAGTGTGGAAAAAACACTTTTTGCACTTGTGATAGTGTTGAAAAACCACTTTTCGCACTTGTGTTAGTGTTGAAAAACCACTTTTCGTACTTGTGTTAGTGTTGAAAAACCACTTTTCGCACCTGTGTTGGTGCAGGAAACCACTTTTCACTTGTATTAGTGTGGAAAAACCACTTTTTGCACTTGTGATAGTGTTGAAAACCCACTTTTCGCACATGTGTTAGTGAAGGAACCCTCTTTTCACACTTGTGTTGGTTCAAGAAACCACCTTTGCACTTGTATTAGTGTGGAAAAAACACTTTTTGCACTTGTGATAGTGTTGAAAAACCACTTTTCGCACTTGTGTTAGTGTTGAAAATCCACTTTTCGCACTTGTGTTGGTGCAGGAAACCACTTTTGCACTTGTATTAGTGTGGAAAAAACACTTTTGCACTTGTGATAGTGTTGAAAAACCACTTTTCGCACTTGTGTTAGTGTTGAAAAACCACTTTTCTCACTTGTGTTGGTGTAGGAAACCACTTTTTCACTTGTATTAGTGTGGAAAAAACACTTTTTGCACTTGTGATAGTGTTGAAAAACCACTTTTCGCACTTGTGTTAGTGTTGAAAAACCACTTTTCGCACTTGTGTTGGTGCAGTAAACCACTTTTACACTTGTATTAGTGTGGAAAAACCACATTTCGCACTTGTGTTAGTGTTGAAAAACCACTTTTCGCACTTGTGTTGGTGCAGGAAACCACTTTTGCACTTGTATTAGTGTGGAAAAAACACTTTTTGCACTTGTGATAGTGTTGAAAAACCACATTTCGCACTTGTGTTAGTGTTGAAAAACCACTTTTCGCACTCGTGTTGGTGCAGGAAACCACTTTTGCACTTGTACTAGTGTGGAAAAAACACTTTTTGCACTTTTGATAGTGTTGAAAAACCACTTTTCGCACTTGTGTTAGTGTTGAAAAACCACTTTTCGCACTTGTGTTGGTGCAGGAAACCACTTTTGCACTTGTATTAGTGTGGAAAAAACACTTTTTGCACTTTTGATAGTGTTGAAAAACCACATTTCGCACTTGTGTTAGTGTTGAAAAACCACTTTTCGCACTCGTGTTGGTGCAGGAAACCACTTTTGCACTTGTACTAGTGTGGAAAAAACACTTTTTGCACTTTTGATAGTGTTGAAAAACCACTTTTCGCACTTGTGTTAGTGTTGAAAAACCACTTTTCGCACTTGTGTTGGTGCAGGAAACCACTTTTGCACTTGTATTAGTGTGGAAAAAACACTTTTCGCACTTGTGTTAGTGTTGAAAAACCACGTTTCGCACTTGTGTTAGTGTTGAAAAACCACTTTTCGCACTTGTGTTGGTGCAGGAAACCACTTTTGCACTTGTATTAGTGTGGAAAAAACACTTTTTGCACTTGTGATAGTGTTGAAAAACCACATTTCGCACTTGTGTTAGTGTTGAAAAACCTCTTTTCGCACTCGTGTTGGTGCAGGAAACCACTTTTGCACTTGTACTAGTGTGGAAAAAACACTTTTTGCACTTTTGATAGTGTTGAAAAACCACTTTTCGCACTTGTGTTAGTGTTGAAAAACCACTTTTCGCACTTGTGTTGGTGCAGGAAACCACTTTTGCACTTGTACTAGTGTGGAAAAAACACTTTTTGCACTTTTGATAGTGTTGAAAAACCACATTTCGCACTTGTGTTAGTGTTGAAAAACCACTTTTCGCACTCGTGTTGGTGCAGGAAACCACTTTTGCACTTGTACTAGTGTGGAAAAAACACTTTTTGCACTTTTGATAGTGTTGAAAAACCACTTTTCGCACTTGTGTTAGTGTTGAAAACCCACTTTTCGCACTTGTGTTGGTGCAGGAAACCACTTTTGCACTTGTATTAGTGTGGAAAAAACACTTTTCGCACTTGTGTTAGTGTTGAAAAACCACGTTTCGCACTTGTGTTAGTGTTGAAAAACCACTTTTCGCACTTGTGTTGGTGCAGGAAACCACTTTTGCACTTGTATTAGTGTGGCAAAACACTTTTTGCACTTGTGATATTGTTGAAAAACCACTTTTCGCACTTGTGTTAGTGTTGAAAAACCACTTTTCGCACTTGTGTTGGTGCAGGAAACCACTTTTGCACTTGTATTAGTGTGGCAAAACCACTTTTCGCACTTGTGTTAGTGTTGAAAAACCACTTTTCGCACTTGTGTTAGTGTTGAAAAACCACTTTTTGCAGTTGTGTTGGTGCAGGAAACCACTTTTGCACATGTATTAGTGTGGTAAAAAGACTTTTCGCACTTATGTTAGTGTTGAAAAAACACTTTTCGCACTTGTGTTAGTGTTGAAAAACCACTTTTCGCACTTGTGTTGGTGCAGGAAACCACTTTTGCACTTGTATTAGTGTGGAAAAAACACTTTTTGCACTTGTGATAGTGTTGAAAAACCACTTTTCGCACTTGTGTTAGTGTTGAAAAACCACTTTTCGTACTTGTGTTAGTGTTGAAAAACCACTTTTCGCACCTGTGTTGGTGCAGGAAACCACTTTTCACTTGTATTAGTGTGGAAAAACCACTTTTTGCACTTGTGATAGTGTTGAAAACCCACTTTTCGCACATGTGTTAGTCAAGGAACCCTCTTTTCACACTTGTGTTGGTTCAAGAAACCACCTTTGCACTTGTATTAGTGTGGAAAAAACACTTTTTGCACTTGTGATAGTGTTGAAAAACCACTTTTCGCACTTGTGTTAGTGTTGAAAATCCACTTTTCGCACTTGTGTTGGTGCAGGAAACCACTTTTGCACTTGTATTAGTGTGGAAAAAACACTTTTGCACTTGTGATAGTGTTGAAAAACCACTTTTCGCACTTGTGTTAGTGTTGAAAAACCACTTTTCTCACTTGTGTTGGTGTAGGAAACCACTTTTTCACTTGTATTAGTGTGGAAAAAACACTTTTTGCACTTGTGATAGTGTTGAAAAACCACTTTTCGCACTTGTGTTAGTGTTGAAAAACCACTTTTCGCACTTGTGTTGGTGCAGTAAACCACTTTTACACTTGTATTAGTGTGGAAAAACCACATTTCGCACTTGTGTTAGTGTTGAAAAACCACTTTTCGCACTTGTGTTGGTGCAGGAAACCACTTTTGCACTTGTATTAGTGTGGAAAAAACACTTTTTGCACTTGTGATAGTGTTGAAAAACCACATTTCGCACTTGTGTTAGTGTTGAAAAACCACTTTTCGCACTCGTGTTGGTGCAGGAAACCACTTTTGCACTTGTACTAGTGTGGAAAAAACACTTTTTGCACTTTTGATAGTGTTGAAAAACCACTTTTCGCACTTGTGTTAGTGTTGAAAAACCACTTTTCGCACTTGTGTTGGTGCAGGAAACCACTTTTGCACTTGTATTAGTGTGGAAACACCACTTTTCGCACTTGTGTTAGTGTTCAAAAACCACTTTTCGCACTTGTGTTAATGTTGAAAAACCACTTTTCGCACTTGTGTTAGTGTTGAAAAACCACTTTTCGCACTTGTGTTGGTGCAGGAAACCACTTTTGCACTTGTATTAGTGTGGAAAAAACACTTTTCGCACTTGTGTTAGTGTTGAAAAACCACTTTTCGTATTTGTGTTGTGTTGAAAACCACTTTTCGCACTTGTGTTAGTGTTGAAAAACCACTTTTCGCACTTGTGTTAGTGTTGAAAAACCACTTTTTGCACTTGTGTTGGTGCAGGAAACCACTTTTGCACTTGTATTAGTGTGGAAAAAACACTTTTTGCACTTGTGTTAGTGTTGAAAAACAACTTTTCGCACTTGTGTTAGTGTTGAAAAACCACTTTTCACACTTGTGTTGGTGCAGTAAACCACTTTTGCACTTGTATTAGTGTGGAAAAAACACTTTTCGCACTTGTGTTAGTGTTGAAAAACCACTTTTCGCCCTTGTGTTAGTGTTGAAAAACCACTTTTCGCACTTGTGTTGGTGCAGGAAACCACTTTTGCACTTCTATTAGTGTGGAAAAAACACTTTTTGCACTTGTGATAGTGTTGAAAAACCACTTTTCGCACTTGTGTTAGTGTTGAAAAACAACTTTTCGCACTTGTGTTGGTGCAGGAAACCAGTTTTGCACTTGAATGAGTGTGGAAAAACCACTTTTCGCACTTGTGTTAGTGTTGAAAAACCACTTTTCGCACTTGTGTTAGTGTTGAAAAACCACTTTTCGCACTTGTGTTGGTGCAGGAAACCACTTTTGCACTTGTATTAGTGTGGAAAAACACTTTTTGCACTTATGATGGTGTTGAAAAACCACTTTTCGCACTTGTGTTAGTGTTGAAAAACCACTTTTCGCACTTGTGTTGGTGCAGGAAACCACTTTTGCACTTGTATTAGAGTGGAAAAACCACTTTTCGCACTTGTGTTAGTGTTGAAAAACCACTTTTCGCACTTGTGTTAGTGTTGAAAAACCACTTTTCGCACTTGTGTTAGTGTTGAAAAACCACTTTTTGCACTTGTGTTGGTGCAGGAAACCACTTTTGCACTTGTATTAGTGTGGAAAAAACACTTTTTGCACTTGTGTTAGTGTTGAAAAACAAGTTTTCGCACTTGTGTTAGTGTTGAAAAACCACTTTTCACACTTGTGTTGGTGCAGGAAACCACTTTTGCACTTGTATTAGTGTGGAAAAAACACTTTTCGCACTTGTGTTAGTGTTGAAAAACCACTTTTCACACTTGTGTTAGTGTTGAAAAACCACTTTTCGCACTTGTGTTGGTGCAGGAAACCACTTTTGCACTTCTATTAGTGTGGAAAAAACACTTTTTGCACTTGTGAGAGTGTTGAAAAACCACTTTTCGCACTTGTGTTAGTGTTGAAAAACAACTTTTCGCACTTGTGTTGGTGCAGGAAACCACTTGTGCACTTCTATTAGTGTGGAAAAAACACTTTTTGCACTTGTGAGAGTGTTGAAAAACCACTTTTCGCACTTGTGTTAGTGTTGAAAAACAACTTTTCGCACTTGTGTTGGTGCAGGAAACCACTTTTGCACTTGAATGAGTGTGGAAAAACCACTTTTCGCACTTGTGTTAGGGTTGAAAAACCACTTTTTGCACTTGTGTTAGTGTTGAAAAACCACTTTTCGCACTTGTGTTGGTGCAGGAAACCACTTTTGCACTTGTATTAGTGTGGAAAAACACTTTTTGCACTTGTGATAGTGTTGAAAAACCACTTTTCGCACTTGTGTTAGTGTCGAAAAACCACTTTTCGCACTTGTGTTGGTGCAGGAAACCACTTTTGCACTTGTATTAGTGTGGAAAAAACACTTTTCGCACTTGTGTTAGTGTTGAAAAACCACCTTTCGCACTTGTGTTAGTGTTGAAAAACCACTTTTCGCACTTGTGTTGGTGCAGGAAACCACTTTTGCACTTGTATTAGTGTGGCAAAACACTTTTTGCACTTGTGATATTGTTGAAAAACCACTTTTCACACTTGTGTTAGTGTTGAAAAACCACTTTTTGCACTTGTGTTGGTGCAGGAAACCACTTTTGCACTTGTATTAGTGTGGAAAAAACACTTTTTGCACTTGTGTTAGTGTTGAAAAACAACTTTTCGCACTTGTGTTAGTGTTGAAAAACCACTTTTCACACTTGTGTTGGTGCAGGAAACCACTTTTGCACTTGTATTAGTGTGGAAAAAACACTTTTCGCACTTGTGTTAGTGTTGAAAAACCACTTTTCGCACTTGTGTTGGTGCAGGAAACCACTTTTGCACTTGTATTAGTGTGGAAAAAACACTTTTTGCACTTGTGATAGTGTTGAAAAACCACTTTTCGCACTTGTGTTAGTGTTGAAAAACCACTTTTCGTACTTGTGTTAGTGTTGAAAAACCACTTTTCGCACCTGTGTTGGTGCAGGAAACCACTTTTCACTTGTATTAGTGTGGAAAAACCACTTTTTGCACTTGTGATAGTGTTGAAAACCCACTTTTCGCACATGTGTTAGTCAAGGAACCCTCTTTTCACACTTGTGTTGGTTCAAGAAACCACCTTTGCACTTGTATTAGTGTGGAAAAAAACACTTTTTGCACTTGTGATAGTGTTGAAAAACCACTTTTCGCACTTGTGTTAGTGTTGAAAATCCACTTTTCGCACTTGTGTTGGTGCAGGAAACCACTTTTGCACTTGTATTAGTGTGGAAAAAACACTTTTGCACTTGTGATAGTGTTGAAAAACCACTTTTCGCACTTGTGTTAGTGTTGAAAAACCACTTTTCTCACTTGTGTTGGTGTAGGAAACCACTTTTTCACTTGTATTAGTGTGGAAAAAACACTTTTTGCACTTGTGATAGTGTTGAAAAACCACTTTTCGCACTTGTGTTAGTGTTGAAAAACCACTTTTCGCACTTGTGTTGGTGCAGTAAACCACTTTTACACTTGTATTAGTGTGGAAAAACCACATTTCGCACTTGTGTTAGTGTTGAAAAAACACTTTTCGCACTTGTGTTGGTGCAGGAAACCACTTTTGCACTTGTATTAGTGTGGAAAAAACACTTTTTGCACTTGTGATAGTGTTGAAAAACCACATTTCGCACTTGTGTTAGTGTTGAAAAACCACTTTTCGCACTCGTGTTGGTGCATGAAACCACTTTTGCACTTGTACTAGTGTGGAAAAAACACTTTTTGCACTTTTGATAGTGTTGAAAAACCACTTTTCGCACTTGTGTTAGTGTTGAAAAACCACTTTTCGCACTTGTGTTGGTGCAGGAAACCACTTTTGCACTTGTATTAGTGTGGAAACACCACTTTTCGCACTTGTGTTAGTGTTCAAAAACCACTTTTCGCACTTGTGTTAATGTTGAAAAACCACTTTTCGCACTTGTGTTAGTGTTGAAAAACCACTTTTCGCACTTGTGTTGGTGCAGGAAACCACTTTTGCACTTGTATTAGTGTGGAAAAAACACTTTTCGCACTTGTGTTAGTGTTGAAAAACCACTTTTCGTATTTGTGTTGTGTTGAAAACCACTTTTCGCACTTGTGTTAGTGTTGAAAAACCACTTTTCGCACTTGTGTTAGTGTTGAAAAACCACTTTTTGCACTTGTGTTGGTGCAGGAAACCACTTTTGCACTTGTATTAGTGTGGAAAAAACACTTTTTGCACTTGTGTTAGTGTTGAAAAACAACTTTTCGCACTTGTGTTAGTGTTGAAAAACCACTTTTCACACTTGTGTTGGTGCAGGAAACCACTTTTGCACTTGTATTAGTGTGGAAAAAACACTTTTCGCACTTGTGTTAGTGTTGAAAAACCACTTTTCGCCCTTGTGTTAGTGTTGAAAAACCACTTTTCGCACTTGTGTTGGTGCAGGAAACCACTTTTGCACTTCTATTAGTGTGGAAAAAACACTTTTTGCACTTGTGATAGTGTTGAAAAACCACTTTTCGCACTTGTGTTAGTGTTGAAAAACAACTTTTCGCACTTGTGTTGGTGCAGGAAACCAGTTTTGCACTTGAATGAGTGTGGAAAAACCACTTTTCGCACTTGTGTTAGTGTTGAAAAACCACTTTTCGCACTTGTGTTAGTGTTGAAAAACCACTTTTCGCACTTGTGTTGGTGCAGGAAACCACTTTTGCACTTGTATTAGTGTGGAAAAACACTTTTTGCACTTATGATGGTGTTGAAAAACCACTTTTCGCACTTGTGTTAGTGTTGAAAAACCACTTTTCGCACTTGTGTTGGTGCAGGAAACCACTTTTGCACTTGTATTAGAGTGGAAAAACCACTTTTCGCACTTGTGTTAGTGTTGAAAAACCACTTTTCGCACTTGTGTTAGTGTTGAAAAACCACTTTTCGCACTTGTGTTAGTGTTGAAAAACCACTTTTTGCACTTGTGTTGGTGCAGGAAACCACTTTTGCACTTGTATTAGTGTGGAAAAAACACTTTTTGCACTTGTGTTAGTGTTGAAAAACAAGTTTTCGCACTTGTGTTAGTGTTGAAAAACCACTTTTCACACTTGTGTTGGTGCAGGAAACCACTTTTGCACTTGTATTAGTGTGGAAAAAACACTTTTCGCACTTGTGTTAGTGTTGAAAAACCACTTTTCACACTTGTGTTAGTGTTGAAAAACCACTTTTCGCACTTGTGTTGGTGCAGGAAACCACTTTTGCACTTCTATTAGTGTGGAAAAAACACTTTTTGCACTTGTGAGAGTGTTGAAAAACCACTTTTCGCACTTGTGTTAGTGTTGAAAAACAACTTTTCGCACTTGTGTTGGTGCAGGAAACCACTTTTGCACTTCTATTAGTGTGGAAAAAACACTTTTTGCACTTGTGAGAGTGTTGAAAAACCACTTTTCGCACTTGTGTTAGTGTTGAAAAACAACTTTTCGCACTTGTGTTGGTGCAGGAAACCACTTTTGCACTTGAATGAGTGTGGAAAAACCACTTTTCGCACTTGTGTTAGGGTTGAAAAACCACTTTTTGCACTTGTGTTAGTGTTGAAAAACCACTTTTCGCACTTGTGTTGGTGCAGGAAACCACTTTTGCACTTGTATTAGTGTGGAAAAACACTTTTTGCACTTGTGATAGTGTTGAAAAACCACTTTTCGCACTTGTGTTAGTGTCGAAAAACCACTTTTCGCACTTGTGTTGGTGCAGGAAACCACTTTTGCACTTGTATTAGTGTGGAAAAAACACTTTTCGCACTTGTGTTAGTGTTGAAAAACCACCTTTCGCACTTGTGTTAGTGTTGAAAAACCACTTTTCGCACTTGTGTTGGTGCAGGAAACCACTTTTGCACTTGTATTAGTGTGGCAAAACACTTTTTGCACTTGTGATATTGTTGAAAAACCACTTTTCACACTTGTGTTAGTGTTGAAAAACCACTTTTTGCACTTGTGTTGGTGCAGGAAACCACTTTTGCACTTGTATTAGTGTGGAAAAAACACTTTTTGCACTTGTGTTAGTGTTGAAAAACAACTTTTCGCACTTGTGTTAGTGTTGAAAAACCACTTTTCACACTTGTGTTGGTGCAGGAAACCACTTTTGCACTTGTATTAGTGTGGAAAAAACACTTTTCGCACTTGTGTTAGTGTTGAAAAACCACTTTTCGCCCTTGTGTTAGTGTTGAAAAACCACTTTTTGCACTTGTGTTGGTGCAGGAAACCACTTTTGCACTTCTATTAGTGTGGAAAAAACACTTTTTGCACTTGTGATAGTGTTGAAAAACCACTTTTCGCACTTGTGTTAGTGTTGAAAAACAACTTTTCGCACTTGTGTTGGTGCAGGAAACCAGTTTTGCACTTGAATGAGTGTGGAAAAACCACTTTTCGCACTTGTGTTAGTGTTGAAAAACCACTTTTCGCACTTGTGTTAGTGTTGAAAAACCACTTTTCGCACTTGTGTTGGTGCAGGAAACCACTTTTGCACTTGTATTAGTGTGGAAAAACACTTTTTGCACTTATGATGGTGTTGAAAAACCACTTTTCGCACTTGTGTTAGTGTTGAAAAACCACTTTTCGCACTTGTGTTGGTGCAGGAAACCACTTTTGCACTTGTATTAGAGTGGAAAAACCACTTTTCGCACTTGTGTTAGTGTTGAAAAACCACTTTTCGCACTTGTGTTAGTGTTGAAAAACCACTTTTCGCACTTGTGTTAGTGTTGAAAAACCACTTTTTGCACTTGTGTTGGTGCAGGAAACCACTTTTGCACTTGTATTAGTGTGGAAAAAACACTTTTTGCACTTGTGTTAGTGTTGAAAAACAAGTTTTCGCACTTGTGTTAGTGTTGAAAAACCACTTTTCACACTTGTGTTGGTGCAGGAAACCACTTTTGCACTTGTATTAGTGTGGAAAAAACACTTTTCGCACTTGTGTTAGTGTTGAAAAACCACTTTTCACACTTGTGTTAGTGTTGAAAAACCACTTTTCGCACTTGTGTTGGTGCAGGAAACCACTTTTGCACTTCTATTAGTGTGGAAAAAACACTTTTTGCACTTGTGAGAGTGTTGAAAAACCACTTTTCGCACTTGTGTTAGTGTTGAAAAACAACTTTTCGCACTTGTGTTGGTGCAGGAAACCACTTTTGCACTTCTATTAGTGTGGAAAAAACACTTTTTGCACTTGTGAGAGTGTTGAAAAACCACTTTTCGCACTTGTGTTAGTGTTGAAAAACAACTTTTCGCACTTGTGTTGGTGCAGGAAACCACTTTTGCACTTGAATGAGTGTGGAAAAACCACTTTTCGCACTTGTGTTAGTGTTGAAAAACCACTTTTTGCACTTGTGTTAGTGTTGAAAAACCACTTTTCGCACTTGTGTTGGTGCAGGAAACCACTTTTGCACTTGTATTAGTGTGGAAAAACACTTTTTGCACTTGTGATAGTGTTGAAAAACCACTTTTCGCACTTGTGTTAGTGTCGAAAAACCACTTTTCGCACTTGTGTTGGTGCAGGAAACCACTTTTGCACTTGTATTAGTGTGGAAAAAACACTTTTCGCACTTGTGTTAGTGTTGAAAAACCACGTTTCGCACTTGTGTTAGTGTTGAAAAACCACTTTTCGCACTTGTGTTGGTGCAGGAAACCACTTTTGCACTTGTATTAGTGTGGCAAAACACTTTTTGCACTTGTGATATTGTTGAAAAACCACTTTTCGCACTTGTGTTAGTGTTGAAAAACCACTTTTCGCACTTGTGTTGGTGCAGGAAACCACTTTTGCACTTGTATTAGTGTGGCAAAACCACTTTTCGCACTTGTGTTAGTGTTGAAAAACCACTTTTCGCACTTGTGTTAGTGTTGAAAAACCACTTTTTGCACTTGTGTTGGTGCAGGAAACCACTTTTGCACATGTATTAGTGTGGTAAAAAGACTTTTCGCACTTATGTTAGTGTTGAAAAAACACTTTTCGCACTTGTGTTAGTGTTGAAAAACCACTTTTCGCACTTGTGTTGGTGCAGGAAACCACTTTTGCACTTGTATTAGTGTGGAAAAAACACTTTTTGCACTTGTGATAGTGTTGAAAAACCACTTTTCACACTTGTGTTAGTGTTGAAAAACCACTTTTCGCACTTGTGTTGGTGCAGGAAACCACTTTTGCACTTGTATTAGTGTGGAAAAACCACTTTTCGCACTTGTGTTAGTGTTGAAAAACCACTTTTCGTACTTGTGTTAGTGTTGAAAAACCACTTTTCGCACCTGTGTTGGTGCAGGAAACCACTTTTGCACTTGTATTAGTGTGGAAAAACCACTTTTTGCACTTGTGATAGTGTTGAAAACCCACTTTTCGCACATGTGTTAGTGAAGGAACCCTCTTTTCGCACTTGTGTTGGTTCAAGAAACCACCTTTGCACTTGTATTAGTGTGGAAAAAACACTTTTTGCACTTGTGATAGTGTTGAAAAACCACTTTTCGCACTTGTGTTAGTGTTGAAAATCCACTTTTCACACTTGTGTTGGTGCAGGAAACCACTTTTGCACTTGTATTAGTGTGGAAAAAACACTTTTGCACTTGTGATAGTGTTGAAAAACCACTTTTCGCACTTGTGTTAGTGTTGAAAAACCACTTTTCTCACTTGTGTTGGTGCAGGAAACCACTTTTTCACTTGTATTAGTGTGGAAAAAACACTTTTTGCACTTGTGATAGTGTTGAAAAACCACTTTTCGCACTTGTGTTAGTGTTGAAAAACCACTTTTCGCACTTGTGTTGGTGCAGTAAACCACTTTTACACTTGTATTAGTGTGGAAAAACCACATTTCGCACTTGTGTTAGTGTTGAAAAACCACTTTTCGCACTTGTGTTGGTGCAGGAAACCACTTTTGCACTTGTATTAGTGTGGAAAAAACACTTTTTGCACTTGTGATAGTGTTGAAAAACCACATTTCGCACTTGTGTTAGTGTTGAAAAACCACTTTTCGCACTCGTGTTGGTGCAGGAAACCACTTTTGCACTTGTATTAGTGTGGAAAAAACACTTTTTGCACTTGTGATAGTGTTGAAAAACCACTTTTCGCACTTGTGTTAGTGTTGAAAAACCACTTTTCGCACTTGTGTTGGTGCAGGAAACCACTTTTGCACTTGTATTAGTGTGGAAACACCACTTTTCGCACTTGTGTTAGTGTTCAAAAACCACTTTTCGCACTTGTGTTAATGTTGAAAAACCACTTTTCGCACTTGTGTTAGTGTTGAAAAACCACTTTTCGCACTTGTGTTGGTGCAGGAAACCACTTTTGCACTTGTATTAGTGTGGAAAAAACACTTTTCGCACTTGTGTTAGTGTTGAAAAACCACTTTTCGTACTTGTGTTGTGTTGAAAACCACTTTTCGCACTTGTGTTAGTGTTGAAAAACCACTTTTCGCACTTGTGTTAGTGTTGAAAAACCACTTTTTGCACTTGTGTTGGTGCAGGAAACCACTTTTGCACTTGTATTAGTGTGGAAAAAACACTTTTTGCACTTGTGTTAGTGTTGAAAAACAACTTTACGCACTTGTGTTAGTGTTGAAAAACCACTTTTCACACTTGTGTTGGTGCAGGAAACCACATTTGCACTTGTATTAGTGTGGAAAAAACACTTTTCGCACTTGTGTTAGTGTTGAAAAACCACTTTTCGCCCTTGTGTTAGTGTTGAAAAACCACTTTTCGCACTTGTGTTGGTGCAGGAAACCACTTTTGCACTTCTATTAGTGTGGAAAAAACACTTTTTGCACTTGTGATAGTGTTGAAAAACCACTTTTCGCACTTGTGTTAGTGTTGAAAAACAACTTTTCGCACTTGTGTTGGTGCAGGAAACCAGTTTTGCACTTGAATGAGTGTGGAAAAACCACTTTTCGCACTTGTGTTAGTGTTGAAAAACCACTTTTCGCACTTGTGTTAGTGTTGAAAAACCACTTTTCGCACTTGTGTTGGTGCAGGAAACCACTTTTGCACTTGTATTAGTGTGGAAAAACACTTTTTGCACTTATGATGGTGTTGAAAAACCACTTTTTGCACTTGTGTTAGTGTTCAAAAACCACTTTTCGCACTTGTGTTGGTGCAGGAAACCACTTTTGCACTTGTATTAGAGTGGAAAAACCACTTTTCGCACTTGTGTTAGTGTTGAAAAACCACTTTTCGCACTTTTGTTAGTGTTGAAAAACCACTTTTCGCAATTGTGTTAGTGTTGAAAAACCACTTTTTGCACTTGTGTTGGTGCAGGAAACCACTTTTGCACTTGTATTAGTGTGGAAAAAACACTTTTTGCACTTGTGTTAGTGTTGAAAAACAAGTTTTCGCACTTGTGTTAGTGTTGAAAAACCACTTTTCACACTTGTGTTGGTGCAGGAAACCACTTTTGCACTTGTATTAGTGTGGAAAAAACACTTTTCGCACTTGTGTTAGTGTTGAAAAACCACTTTTCACACTTGTGTTAGTGTTGAAAAACCACTTTTCGCACTTGTGTTGGTGCAGGAAACCACTTTTGCACTTCTATTAGTGTGGAAAAAACACTTTTTGCACTTGTGAGAGTGTTGAAAAACCACTTTTCGCACTTGTGTTAGTGTTGAAAAACAACTTTTCGCACTTGTGTTGGTGCAGGAAACCACTTTTGCACTTCTATTAGTGTGGAAAAAACACTTTTTGCACTTGTGAGAGTGTTGAAAAACCACTTTTCGCACTTGTGTTAGTGTTGAAAAACAACTTTTCGCACTTGTGTTGGAGCAGGAAACCACTTTTGCACTTGAATGAGTGTGGAAAAACCACTTTTCGCACTTGTGTTAGTGTTGAAAAACCACTTTTCGCACTTGTGTTAGTGTTGAAAAACCACTTTTCGCACTTGTGTTGGTGCAGGAAACCACTTTTGCACTTGTATTAGTGTGGAAAAACACTTTTTGCACTTATGATGGTGTTGAAAAACCACTTTTTGCACTTGTGTTAGTGTTCAAAAACCACTTTTCGCACTTGTGTTGGTGCAGGAAACCACTTTTGCACTTGTATTAGAGTGGAAAAACCACTTTTCGCACTTGTGTTAGTGTTGAAAAACCACTTTTCGCACTTGTGTTAGTGTTGAAAAACCACTTTTCGCAATTGTGTTAGTGTTGAAAAACCACTTTTTGCACTTGTGTTGGTGCAGGAAACCACTTTTGCACTTGTATTAGTGTGGAAAAAACACTTTTTGCACTTGTGTTAGTGTTGAAAAACAAGTTTTCGCACTTGTGTTAGTGTTGAAAAACCACTTTTCACACTTGTGTTGGTGCAGGAAACCACTTTTGCACTTGTATTAGTGTGGAAAAAACACTTTTCGCACTTGTGTTAGTGTTGAAAAACCACTTTTCACACTTGTGTTAGTGTTGAAAAACCACTTTTCGCACTTGTGTTGGTGCAGGAAACCACTTTTGCACTTCTATTAGTGTGGAAAAAACACTTTTTGCACTTGTGAGAGTGTTGAAAAACCACTTTTCGCACTTGTGTTAGTGTTGAAAAACAACTTTTCGCACTTGTGTTGGTGCAGGAAACCACTTTTGCACTTCTATTAGTGTGGAAAAAACACTTTTTGCACTTGTGAGAGTGTTGAAAAACCACTTTTCGCACTTGTGTTAGTGTTGAAAAACAACTTTTCGCACTTGTGTTGGAGCAGGAAACCACTTTTGCACTTGAATCAGTGTGGAAAAACCACTTTTCGCACTCGTGTTAGTGTTGAAAAACCACTTTTTGCACTTGTTTTAGTGTTGAAAAACCACTTTTCGCACTTGTGTTGGTGCAGGAAACCACTTTTGCACTTGTATTAGTGTGGAAAAACACTTTTTGCACTTGTGATAGTGTTGAAAAACCACTTTTCGCACTTGTGTTAGTGTCGAAAAACCACTTTTCGCACTTGTGTTGGTGCAGGAAACCACTTTTGCACTTGTATTAGTGTGGAAAAAACACTTTTCGCACTTGTGTTAGTGTTGAAAAACCACCTTTCGCACTTGTGTTAGTGTTGAAAAACCACTTTTCGCACTTGTGTTGGTGCAGGAAACCACTTTTGCACTTGTATTAGTGTGGCAAAACACTTTTTGCACTTGTGATATTGTTGAAAAACCACTTTTCACACTTGTGTTAGTGTTGAAAAACCACTTTTCGCACTTGTGTTGGTGCAGGAAACCACTTTTGCACTTGTATTAGTGTGGCAAAACCACTTTTCGCACTTGTGTTAGTGTTGAAAAACCACTTTTCGCACTTGTGTTAGTGTTGAAAAACCACTTTTCGCACTTGTGTTGGTGCAGGAAACCACTTTTGCACATGTATTAGTGTGGTAAAAAGACTTTTCGCACTTATGTTAGTGTTGAAAAAACACTTTTCGCACTTGTGTTAGTGTTGAAAAACCACTTTTCGCACTTGTGTTGGTGCAGGAAACCACTTTTGCACTTGTATTAGTGTGGAAAAAACACTTTTTGCACTTGTGATAGTGTTGAAAAACCACTTTTCGCACTTGTGTTTGTGTTGAAAAACCACTTTTCGCACTTGTGTTGGTGCAGGAAACCACTTTTGCACTTGTATTAGTTTGGAAAAACCACTTTTCGCACTTGTGTTAGTGTTGAAAAACCACTTTTCGTACTTGTGTTAGTGTTGAAAAACCACTTTTCGCACCTGTGTTGGTGCAGGAAACCACCTTTGCACTTGTATTAGTGTGGAAAAAACACTTTTGCACTTGTGATAGTGTTGAAAAACCACTTTTCGCACTTGTGTTAGTGTTGAAAAACCACTTTTCTCACTTGTGTTGGTGCAGGAAACCACTTTTTCACTTGTATTAGTGTGGAAAAAACACTTTTTGCACTTGTGATAGTGTTGAAAAACCACTTTTCGCACTTGTGTTAGTGTTGAAAAACCACTTTTCGCACTTGTGTTGGTGCAGTAAACCACTTTTACACTTGTATTAGTGTGGAAAAACCACATTTCGCACTTGTGTTAGTGTTGAAAAACCACTTTTCGCACTTGTGTTGGTGCAGGAAACCACTTTTGCACTTGTATTAGTGTGGAAAAAACACTTTTTGCACTTGTGATAGTGTTGAAAAACCACATTTCGCACTTGTGTTAGTGTTGAAAAACCACTTTTCGCACTCGTGTTGGTGCAGGAAACCACTTTTGCACTTGTATTAGTGTGGAAAAAACACTTTTTGCACTTGTGATAGTGTTGAAAAACCACTTTTCGCACTTGTGTTAGTGTTGAAAAACCACTTTTCGCACTTGTGTTGGTGCAGGAAACCACTTTTGCACTTGTATTAGTGTGGAAACACCACTTTTCGCACTTGTGTTAGTGTTCAAAAACCACTTTTCGCACTTGTGTTAATGTTGAAAAACCACTTTTCGCACTTGTGTTAGTGTTGAAAAACTACTTTTCGCACTTGTGTTGGTGCAGGAAACCACTTTTGCACTTGTATTAGTGTGGAAAAAACACTTTTCGCACTTGTGTTAGTGTTGAAAAACCACTTTTCGTACTTGTGTTGTGTTGAAAACCACTTTTCGCACTTGTGTTGGTGCAGGAAACCACTTTTGCACTTGTATTAGTGTGGAAAAAACACTTTTTGCACTTGTGATAGTGTTGAAAAACCACTTTTCGCACTTGTGTTAGTGTTGAAAAACCACTTTTCGCACTTGTGTTAGTGTTGAAAAACCACTTTTCGCACTTGTGTTGGGACAGGAAACCACTTTTGCACTTTTATTAGTGTGGAAAAAACACTTTTTGCACTTGTGATAGTGTTGAAAAACCACTTTTCGCACTTGTGTTAGTGTTGAAAAACCACTTTTCGCACTTGTGTTAGTGTTGAAAAACCACTTTTCGCACTTGTGTTTGTGCAGGAAACCACTTTTGCACTTGTATTAGTGTGGAAAAACCACTTTTCGCACTTGTGTTAGTGTTGAAAAACCACTTTTCGCACTTGTGTTAGTGTTGAAAAACCACTTTTTGCACTTGTGTTGGTGCAGGAAACCACTTTTGCACTTGTATTAGTGTGGAAAAAACACTTTTCGCACTTGTGTTAGTGTTGAAAAACAACTTTTCGCACTTGTGTTAGTGTTGAAAAACCACTTTTCACACTTGTGTTGGTGCAGGAAACCACTTTTGCACTTCTATTAGTGTGGAAAAAACACTTTTTGCACTTGTGAGAGTGTTGAAAAACCACTTTTCGCACTTGTGTTAGTGTTGAAAAACCACTTTTCGCACTTGTGTTGGTGCAGGAAACCACTTTTGCACTTCTATTAGTGTGGAAAAAACACTTTTTGCACTTGTGTTAGTGTTGAAAAACAAGTTTTCGCACTTGTGTTAGTGTTGAAAAACCACTTTTCACACTTGTGTTGGTGCAGGAAACCACTTTTGCACTTGTATTAGTGTGGAAAAAACACTTTTCGCACTTGTGTTAGTGTTGAAAAACCACTTTTCACACTTGTGTTAGTGTTGAAAAACCACTTTTCGCACTTGTGTTGGTGCAGGAAACCACTTTTGCACTTCTATTAGTGTGGAAAAAACACTTTTTGCACTTGTGAGAGTGTTGAAAAACCACTTTTCGCACTTGTGTTAGTGTTGAAAAACAACTTTTCGCACTTGTGTTGGTGCAGGAAACCACTTTTGCACTTCTATTAGTGTGGAAAAAACACTTTTTGCACTTGTGAGAGTGTTGAAAAACCACTTTTCGCACTTGTGTTAGTGTTGAAAAACAACTTTTCGCACTTGTGTTGGTGCAGGAAACCACTTTTGCACTTGAATGAGTGTGGAAAACCACTTTTCGCACTTGTGTTAGTGTTGAAAAACCACTTTTTGCACTTGTTTTAGTGTTGAAAAACCACTTTTCGCACTTGTGTTGGTGCAGGAAACCACTTTTGCACTTGTATTAGTGTGGAAAAACACTTTTTGCACTTGTGATAGTGTTGAAAAACCACTTTTCGCACTTGTGTTAGTGTCGAAAAACCACTTTTCGCACTTGTGTTGGTGCAGGAAACCACTTTTGCACTTGTATTAGTGTGGAAAAAACACTTTTCGCACTTGTGTTAGTGTTGAAAAACCACCTTTCGCACTTGTGTTAGTGTTGAAAAACCACTTTTCGCACTTGTGTTGGTGCAGGAAACCACTTTTGCACTTGTATTAGTGTGGCAAAACACTTTTTGCACTTGTGATATTGTTGAAAAACCACTTTTCACACTTGTGTTAGTGTTGAAAAACCACTTTTCGCACTTGTGTTGGTGCAGGAAACCACTTTTGCACTTGTATTAGTGTGGCAAAACCACTTTTCGCACTTGTGTTAGTGTTGAAAAACCACTTTTCGCACTTGTGTTAGTGTTGAAAAACCACTTTTCGCACTTGTGTTGGTGCAGGAAACCACTTTTGCACATGTATTAGTGTGGTAAAAAGACTTTTCGCACTTATGTTAGTGTTGAAAAAACACTTTTCGCACTTGTGTTAGTGTTGAAAAACCACTTTTCGCACTTGTGTTGGTGCAGGAAACCACTTTTGCACTTGTATTAGTGTGGAAAAAACACTTTTTGCACTTGTGATAGTGTTGAAAAACCACTTTTCGCACTTGTGTTAGTGTTGAAAAACCACTTTTCGCACTTGTGTTGGTGCAGGAAACCACTTTTGCACTTGTATTAGTGTGGAAAAACCACTTTTCGCACTTGTGTTAGTGTTGAAAAACCACTTTTCGTACTTGTGTTAGTGTTGAAAAACCACTTTTCGCACCTGTGTTGGTGCAGGAAACCACTTTTGCACTTGTATTAGTGTGGAAAAACCACTTTTTGCACTTGTGATAGTGTTGAAAACCCACTTTTCGCACATGTGTTAGTGAAGGAACCCTCTTTTCGCACTTGTGTTGGTTCAAGAAACCACCTTTGCACTTGTATTAGTGTGGAAAAAACACTTTTTGCACTTGTGATAGTGTTGAAAAACCACTTTTCGCACTTGTGTTAGTGTTGAAAATCCACTTTTCGCACTTGTGTTGGTGCAGGAAACCACTTTTGCACTTGTATTAGTGTGGAAAAAACACTTTTGCACTTGTGATAGTGTTGAAAAACCACTTTTCGCACTTGTGTTAGTGTTGAAAAACCACTTTTCTCACTTGTGTTGGTGCAGGAAACCACTTTTTCACTTGTATTAGTGTGGAAAAAACACTTTTTGCACTTGTGATAGTGTTGAAAAACCACTTTTCGCACTTGTGTTAGTGTTGAAAAACCACTTTTCGCACTTGTGTTGGTGCAGTAAACCACTTTTACACTTGTATTAGTGTGGAAAAACCACATTTCGCACTTGTGTTAGTGTTGAAAAACCACTTTTCGCACTTGTGTTGGTGCAGGAAACCACTTTTGCACTTGTATTAGTGTGGAAAAAACACTTTTTGCACTTGTGATAGTGTTGAAAAACCACATTTCGCACTTCTGTTAGTGTTGAAAAACCACTTTTCGCACTCGTGTTGGTGCAGGAAACCACTTTTGCACTTGTATTAGTGTGGAAAAAACACTTTTTGCACTTGTGATAGTGTTGAAAAACCACTTTTCGCACTTGTGTTAGTGTTGAAAAACCACTTTTCGCACTTGTGTTGGTGCAGGAAACCACTTTTGCACTTGTATTAGTGTGGAAACACCACTTTTCGCACTTGTGTTAGTGTTCAAAAACCACTTTTCGCACTTGTGTTAATGTTGAAAAACCACTTTTCGCACTTGTGTTAGTGTTGAAAAACCACTTTTCGCACTTGTGTTGGTGCAGGAAACCACTTTTGCACTTGTATTAGTGTGGAAAAAACACTTTTCGCACTTGTGTTAGTGTTGAAAAACCACTTTTCGTACTTGTGTTGTGTTGAAAACCACTTTTCGCACTTGTGTTGGTGCAGGAAACCACTTTTGCACTTGTATTAGTGTGGAAAAAACACTTTTTGCACTTGTGATAGTGTTGAAAAACCACTTTTCGCACTTGTGTTAGTGTTGAAAAACCACTTTTCGCACTTGTGTTAGTGTTGAAAAACCACTTTTCGCACTTGTGTTGGGACAGGAAACCACTTTTGCACTTTTATTAGTGTGGAAAAAACACTTTTTGCACTTGTGATAGTGTTGAAAAACCACTTTTCGCACTTGTGTTAGTGTTGAAAAACCACTTTTCGCACTTGTGTTAGTGTTGAAAAACCACTTTTCGCACTTGTGTTCGTGCAGGAAACCACTTTTGCACTTGTATTAGTGTGGAAAAACCACTTTTCGCACTTGTGTTAGTGTTGAAAAACCACTTTTCGCACTTGTGTTAGTGTTGAAAAACCACTTTTTGCACTTGTGTTGGTGCAGGAAACCACTTTTGCACTTGTATTAGTGTGGAAAAAACACTTTTCGCACTTGTGTTAGTGTTGAAAAACAACTTTTCGCACTTGTGTTAGTGTTGAAAAACCACTTTTCACACTTGTGTTGGTGCAGGAAACCACTTTTGCACTTGTATTAGTGTGGAAAAAACACTTTTCGCACTTGTGTTAGTGTTGAAAAACCACATTTCGCACTTGTGTTAGTGTTGAAAAACCACTTTTCGCACTTGTGTTGGTGCAGGAAACCACTTTTGCACTTCTATTAGTGTGGAAAAAACACTTTTTGCACTTGTGATAGTGTTGAAAAACCACTTTTCGCACTTGTGTTAGTGTTGAAAAACAACTTTTCGCACTTGTGTTGGTGCAGGAAACCACTTTTGCACTTGAATGAGTGTGGAAAAACCACTTTTCGCACTTGTGTTAGTGTTGAAAAACCACTTTTCGCACTTGTGTTAGTGTTGAAAAACCACTTTTCGCACTTGTGTTGGTGCAGGAAACCACTTTTGCACTTGTATTAGTGTGGAAAAACACTTTTTACACTTGTGATAGTGTTGAAAAACCACTTTTCGCACTTGTGTTAGTGTTGAAAAACCACTTTTCGCACTTGTGTTGGTGCAGGAAACCACTTTTGCACTTGTATTAGTGTGGAAAAAACACTTTTCGCACTTGTGTTAGTGTTGAAAAACCACGTTTCGCACTTGTGTTAGTGTTGAAAAACCACTTTTCGCACTTGTGTTGGTGCAGGAAACCACTTTTGCACTTGTATTAGTGTGGAAAAAACACTTTTGCACTTGTGATAGTGTTGAAAAACCACTTTTCGCACTTGTGTTAGTGTTGAAAAACCACTTTTCTCACTTGTGTTGGTGCAGGAAACCACTTTTTCACTTGTATTAGTGTGGAAAAAACACTTTTTGCACTTGTGATAGTGTTGAAAAACCACTTTTCGCACTTGTGTTAGTGTTGAAAAACCACTTTTCGCACTTGTGTTGGTGCAGTAAACCACTTTTACACTTGTATTAGTGTGGAAAAACCACATTTCGCACTTGTGTTAGTGTTGAAAAACCACTTTTCGCACTTGTGTTGGTGCAGGAAACCACTTTTGCACTTGTATTAGTGTGGAAAAAACACTTTTTGCACTTGTGATAGTGTTGAAAAACCACATTTCGCACTTCTGTTAGTGTTGAAAAACCACTTTTCGCACTCGTGTTGGTGCAGGAAACCACTTTTGCACTTGTATTAGTGTGGAAAAAACACTTTTTGCACTTGTGATAGTGTTGAAAAACCACTTTTCGCACTTGTGTTAGTGTTGAAAAACCACTTTTCGCACTTGTGTTGGTGCAGGAAACCACTTTTGCACTTGTATTAGTGTGGAAACACCACTTTTCGCACTTGTGTTAGTGTTCAAAAACCACTTTTCGCACTTGTGTTAATGTTGAAAAACCACTTTTCGCACTTGTGTTAGTGTTGAAAAACCACTTTTCGCACTTGTGTTGGTGCAGGAAACCACTTTTGCACTTGTATTAGTGTGGAAAAAACACTTTTCGCACTTGTGTTAGTGTTGAAAAACCACTTTTCGTACTTGTGTTGTGTTGAAAACCACTTTTCGCACTTGTGTTGGTGCAGGAAACCACTTTTGCACTTGTATTAGTGTGGAAAAAACACTTTTTGCACTTGTGATAGTGTTGAAAAACCACTTTTCGCACTTGTGTTAGTGTTGAAAAACCACTTTTCGCACTTGTGTTAGTGTTGAAAAACCACTTTTCGCACTTGTGTTGGGACAGGAAACCACTTTTGCACTTTTATTAGTGTGGAAAAAACACTTTTTGCACTTGTGATAGTGTTGAAAAACCACTTTTCGCACTTGTGTTAGTGTTGAAAAACCACTTTTCGCACTTGTGTTAGTGTTGAAAAACCACTTTTCGCACTTGTGTTCGTGCAGGAAACCACTTTTGCACTTGTATTAGTGTGGAAAAACCACTTTTCGCACTTGTGTTAGTGTTGAAAAACCACTTTTCGCACTTGTGTTAGTGTTGAAAAACCACTTTTTGCACTTGTGTTGGTGCAGGAAACCACTTTTGCACTTGTATTAGTGTGGAAAAAACACTTTTCGCACTTGTGTTAGTGTTGAAAAACAACTTTTCGCACTTGTGTTAGTGTTGAAAAACCACTTTTCACACTTGTGTTGGTGCAGGAAACCACTTTTGCACTTGTATTAGTGTGGAAAAAACACTTTTCGCACTTGTGTTAGTGTTGAAAAACCACATTTCGCACTTGTGTTAGTGTTGAAAAACCACTTTTCGCACTTGTGTTGGTGCAGGAAACCACTTTTGCACTTCTATTAGTGTGGAAAAAACACTTTTTGCACTTGTGATAGTGTTGAAAAACCACTTTTCGCACTTGTGTTAGTGTTGAAAAACAACTTTTCGCACTTGTGTTGGTGCAGGAAACCACTTTTGCACTTGAATGAGTGTGGAAAAACCACTTTTCGCACTTGTGTTAGTGTTGAAAAACCACTTTTCGCACTTGTGTTAGTGTTGAAAAACCACTTTTCGCACTTGTGTTGGTGCAGGAAACCACTTTTGCACTTGTATTAGTGTGGAAAAACACTTTTTACACTTGTGATAGTGTTGAAAAACCACTTTTCGCACTTGTGTTAGTGTTGAAAAACCACTTTTCGCACTTGTGTTGGTGCAGGAAACCACTTTTGCACTTGTATTAGTGTGGAAAAAACACTTTTCGCACTTGTGTTAGTGTTGAAAAACCACGTTTCGCACTTGTGTTAGTGTTGAAAAACCACTTTTCGCACTTGTGTTGGTGCAGGAAACCACTTTTGCACTTGTATTAGTGTGGCAAAACACTTTTTGCACTTGTGATATTGTTGAAAAACCACTTTTCGCACTTGTGTTAGTGTTGAAAAACCACTTTTCGCACTTGTGTTGGTGCAGGAAACCACTTTTGCACTTGTATTAGTGTGGCAAAACCACTTTTCGCACTTGTGTTAGTGTTGAAAAACCACTTTTCGCACTTGTGTTAGTGTTGAAAAAACACTTTTCGCACTTGTGTTGGGACAGGAAACCACTTTTGCACTTTTATTAGTGTGGAAAAAACACTTTTTGCACTTGTGATAGTGTTGAAAAACCACTTTTCGCACTTGTGTTAGTGTTGAAAAACCACTTTTCGCACTTGTGTTCGTGCAGGAAACCACTTTTGCACTTGTATTAGTGTGGAAAAACCACTTTTCGCACTTGTGTTAGTGTTGAAAAACCACTTTTCGCACTTGTGTTAGTGTTGAAAAACCACTTTTCGCACTTGTGTTAGTGTTGAAAAACCACTTTTTGCACTTGTGTTGGTGCAGGAAACCACTTTTGCACTTGTATTAGTGTGGAAAAAACACTTTTCGCACTTGTGTTAGTGTTGAAAAACAACTTTTCGCAATTGTGTTAGTGTTGAAAAACCACTTTTCACACTTGTGTTGGTGCAGGAAACCACTTTTGCACTTGTATTAGTGTGGAAAAAACACTTTTCGCACTTGTGTTAGTGTTGAAAAACCACATTTCGCACTTGTGTTAGTGTTGAAAAACCACTTTTCACACTTGTGTTGGTGCAGGAAACCACTTTTGCACTTCTATTAATGTGGAAAAAACACTTTTTGCACTTGTGATAGTGTTGAAAAACCACTTTTCGCACTTGTGTTAGTGTTGAAAAACAACTTTTCGCACTTGTGTTGGTGCAGGAAACCACTTTTGCACTTGAATGAGTGTGGAAAAACCACTTTTCGCACTTGTGTTAGTGTTGAAAAACCACTTTTCGCACTTGTGTTAGTGTTGAAAAACCACTTTTCGCACTTGTGTTGGTGCAGGAAACCACTTTTGCACTTGTATTAGTGTGGAAAAACACTTTTTGCACTTGTGATAGTGTTGAAAAACCACTTTTCGCACTTGTGTTAGTGTTGAAAAACCACTTTTCGCACTTGTGTTGGTGCAGGAAACCACTTTTGCACTTGTAGTAGTGTGGGAAAAACACTTTTCGCACTTGTGTTAGTGTTGAAAAACCACGTTTCGCACTTGTGTTAGTGTTGAAAAACCACTTTTCGCACTTGTGTTGGTGCAGGAAACCACTTTTGCACTTGTATTAGTGTGGAAAAAACACTTTTTGCACTTGTGATAGTGTTGAAAAACCACTTTTCGCACTTGTGTTAGTGTTGAAAAACCACTTTTCGCACTTGTGTTGGTGCAGGAAACCACTTTTGCACTTGTATTAGTGTGGAAAAACCACTTTTCGCACTTGTGTTAGTGTTGAAAAACCACTTTTCGTACTTGTGTTAGTGTTGAAAAACCACTTTTCGCACCTGTGTTGGTGCAGGAAACCACTTTTGCACTTGTATTAGTGTGGAAAAACCACTTTTTGCACTTGTGATAGTGTTGAAAACCCACTTTTCGCACATGTGTTAGTGAAGGAACCCTCTTTTCGCACTTGTGTTGGTTCAAGAAACCACCTTTGCACTTGTATTAGTGTGGAAAAAACACTTTTTGCACTTGTGATAGTGTTGAAAAACCACTTTTCGCACTTGTGTTAGTGTTGAAAATCCACTTTTCGCACTTGTGTTGGTGCAGGAAACCACTTTTGCACTTGTGTTAGTGTTGAAAAACCACTTTTCGCACTTGTGTTGGTGCAGGAAACCACTTTTGCACTTGTATTAGTGTGGAAAAAACACTTTTTGCACTTGTGATAGTGTTGAAAAACCACATTTCGCACTTGTGTTAGTGTTGAAAAACCACTTTTCGCACTTGTGATAGTGTTGAAAAACCACTTTTCGCACTTGTGATAGTGTTGAAAAACCACTTTTCGGACTTGTGTTAGTGTTGAAAAACCACTTTTCTCACTTGTGTTAGAGTGGAAAAACCACTTTTTCACTTGTATTAGTGTGGCAAAAACACTTTTTGCACTTGTGATAGTGTTGAAAAACCACTTTTCGCACTTGTGTTAGTGTTGAAAAACCACTTTTCGCACTTGTGTTGGTGCAGTAAACCACTTTTGCACTTGTATTAGTGTGGAAAAAACACTTTTTGCACTTGTGTTAGTGTTGAAAAACAACTTTTCGCACTTGTGTTAGTGTTGAAAAACCACTTTTCACACTTGTGTTGGTGCAGGAAACCACTCTTGCACTTGTATTAGTGTTGAAAAACCACTTTTCGCACTTGTGTTAGTGTTGAAAAACCACTTTTCGCACTTGTGTTAGTGTTGAAAAACCACTTTTCGCACTTGTGTTGGGACAGGAAACCACTTTTGCACTTGTATTAGTGTGGAAAAAACACTTTTTGCACTTGTGATAGTGTTGAAAAACCACTTTTCGCACTTGTGTTAGTGTTGAAAAACCACTTTTCGCACTTGTGTTGGTGCAGGAAACCACTTTTGCACTTGTATTAGTGTGGAAAAACCACTTTTCGCACTTGTGTTAGTGTTGAAAAACCACTTTTCGCACTTGTGTTAGTGTTGAAAAACCACTTTTCGCACTTGTGTTAGTGTTGAAAAACCACTTTTTGGACTTGTGTTGGTGCAGGAAACCACTTTTGCACTTGTATTAGTGTGGAAAAAACACTTTTCGCACTTGTGTTAGTGTTGAAAAACAACTTTTCGCACTTGTGTTAGTGTTGAAAAACCACTTTTCACACTTGTGTTGGTGCAGGAAACCACTTTTGCACTTGTATTAGTGTGGAAAAAACACTTTTCGCACTTGTGTTAGTGTTGAAAAACCACATTTCGCACTTGTGTTAGTGTTGAAAAACCACTTTTCGCACTTGTGTTGGTGCAGGAAACCACTTTTGCACTTCTATTAGTGTGGAAAAACACTTTTTGCACTTGTGATAGTGTTGAAAAACCACTTTTCGCACTTGTGTTAGTGTTGAAAAACAACTTTTCGCACTTGTGTTGGTGCAGGAAACCACTTTTGCACTTGAATGAGTGTGGAAAAACCACTTTTTGCACTTGTGTTAGTGTTGAAAAACCACTTTTCGCACTTGTGTTAGTGTTGAAAAACCACTTTTCGCACTTGTGTTGGTGCAGGCAACCACTTTTGCAGTTGTATTAGTGTGGAAAAACACTTTTTGCACTTGTGATAGTGTTGAAAAACCACTTTTCGCACTTGTGTTAGTGTTGAAAAACCACTTTTCGCACTTGTGTTGGTGCAGGAAACCACTTTTGCACTTGTATTAGTGTGGAAAAAACACTTTTCGCACTTGTGTTAGTGTTGAAAAACCACGTTTCGCACTTGTGTTAGTGTTGAAAAACCACTTTTCGCACTTGTGTTAGTGTTGAAAAACCACTTTTCGCACTTGTGTTAGTGTTGAAAAACCACTTTTCGCACTTGTGTTGGTGCAGGAAACCACTTTTGCACTTGTATTAGTGTGGAAAAAACACTTTTCGCACTTGTGTTAGTGTTGAAAAACCATGTTTCGCACTTGTGTTAGTGTTGAAAAACCACTTTTCGCACTTGTGTTAGTGTTGAAAAACCACTTTTCGCACTTGTGTTAGTGTTGAAAAACAACTTTTCGCACTTGTGTTGGTGCAGGAAACCACTTTTGCACTTGTATTAGTGTGGCAAAACCACTTTTCGCACTTGTGTTAGTGTTGAAAAACCACTTTTCGCACTTGTGTTAGTGTTGAAAAACCACTTTTCGCACTTGTGTTGGGACAGGAAACCACTTTTGCACTTTTATTAGTGTGGAAAAAACACTTTTTGCACTTGTGATAGTGTTGAAAAACCACTTTTCGCACTTGTGTTAGTGTTGAAAAACCACTTTTCGCACTTGTGTTCGTGCAGGAAACCACTTTTGCACTTGTATTAGTGTGGAAAAACCACTTTTCGCACTTGTGTTAGTGTTGAAAAACCACTTTTCGCACTTGTGTTAGTGTTAAAAAACCACTTTTCGCACTTGTGTTAGTGTTGAAAAACCACTTTTTGCACTTGTGTTGGTGCAGGAAACCACTTTTGCACTTGTATTAGTGTGGAAAAAACACTTTTCGCACTTGTGTTAGTGTTGAAAAACAACTTTTCGCAATTGTGTTAGTGTTGAAAAACCACTTTTCACACTTGTGTTGGTGCAGGAAACCACTTTTGCACTTGTACTAGTGTGGAAAAAACACTTTTCGCACTTGTGTTAGTGTTGAAAAACCACATTTCGCACTTGTGTTAGTGTTGAAAAACCACTTTTCGCACTTGTGTTGGTGCAGGAAACCACTTTTGCACTTCTATTAATGTGGAAAAAACACTTTTTGCACTTGTGATAGTGTTGAAAAACCACTTTTCGCACTTGTGTTAGTGTTGAAAAACAACTTTTCGCACTTGTGTTGGTGCAGGAAACCACTTTTGCACTTGAATGAGTGTGGAAAAACCACTTTTCGCACTTGTGTTAGTGTTGAAAAACCACTTTTCGCACTTGTGTTAGTGTTGAAAAACCACTTTTCGCACTTGTGTTGGTGCAGGAAACCACTTTTGCACTTGTATTAGTGTGGAAAAACACTTTTTGCACTTGTGATAGTGTTGAAAAACCACTTTTCGCACTTGTGTTAGTGTTGAAAAACCACTTTTCGCACTTGTGTTGGTGCAGGAAACCACTTTTGCACTTGTATTAGTGTGGGAAAAACACTTTTCGCACTTGTGTTAGTGTTGAAAAACCACGTTTCGCACTTGTGTTAGTGTTGAAAAACCACTTTTCGCACTTGTGTTGGTGCAGGAAACCACTTTTGCACTTGTATTAGTGTGGAAAAAACACTTTTTGCACTTGTGATAGTGTTGAAAAACCACTTTTCGCACTTGTGTTAGTGTTGAAAAACCACTTTTCGCACTTGTGTTGGTGCAGGAAACCACTTTTGCACTTGTATTAGTGTGGAAAAACCACTTTTCGCACTTGTGTTAGTGTTGAAAAACCACTTTTCGTACTTGTGTTAGTGTTGAAAAACCACTTTTCGCACCTGTGTTGGTGCAGGAAACCACTTTTGCACTTGTATTAGTGTGGAAAAACTACTTTTTGCACTTGTGATAGTGTTGAAAACCCACTTTTCGCACATGTGTTAGTGAAGGAACCCTCTTTTCGCACTGTGTTGGTTCAAGAAACCACCTTTGCACTTGTATTAGTGTGGAAAAAACACTTTTTGCACTTGTGTTAGTGTTGAAAATCCACTTTTCGCACTTGTGTTGGTGCAGGAAACCACTTTTGCACTTGTGTTAGTGTTGAAAAACCACTTTTCGCACTTGTGTTGGTGCAGGAAACCACTTTTGCACTTGTATTAGTGTGGAAAAAACACTTTTTGCACTTGTGATAGTGTTGAAAAACCACATTTCGCACTTGTGTTAGTGTTGAAAAACCACTTTTCGCACTTGTGATAGTGTTGAAAAACCACTTTTCGCACTTGTGATAGTGTTGAAAAACCACTTTTCGCACTTGTGTTAGTGTTGAAAAACCACTTTTCTCACTTGTGTTAGAGTGGAAAAACCACTTTTTCACTTGTATTAGTGTGGAAAAAACACTTTTTGCACTTGTGATAGTGTTGAAAAACCACTTTTCGCACTTGTGTTAGTGTTGAAAAACCACTTTTCGCACTTGTGTTGGTGCAGTAAACCACTTTTGCACTTGTATTAGTGTGGAAAAAACACTTTTTGCACTTGTGTTAGTGTTGAAAAACCACTTTTCACACTTGTGTTGGTGCAGGAAACCACTCTTGCACTTGTATTAGTGTTGAAAAACCACTTTTCGCACTTGTGTTAGTGTTGAAAAACCACTTTTCGCACTTGTGTTAGTGTTGAAAAACCACTTTTCGCACTTGTGTTGGGACAGGAAACCACTTTTGCACTTGTATTAGTGTGGAAAAAACACTTTTTGCACTTGTGATAGTGTTGAAAAACCACTTTTCGCACTTGTGTTAGTGTTGAAAAACCACTTTTCGCACTTGTGTTGGTGCAGGAAACCACTTTTGCACTTGTATTAGTGTGGAAAAACCACTTTTCGCACTTGTGTTAGTGTTGAAAAACCACTTTTCGCACTTGTGTTAGTGTTGAAAAACCACTTTTCGCACTTGTGTTAGTGTTGAAAAACCACTTTTTGCACTTGTGTTGGTGCAGGAAACCACTTTTGCACTTGTATTAGTGTGGAAAAAACACTTTTCGCACTTGTGTTAGTGTTGAAAAACAACTTTTCGCACTTGTGTTAGTGTTGAAAAACCACTCTTCACACTTGTGTTGGTGCAGGAAACCACTTTTGCACTTGTATTAGTGTGGAAAAAACACTTTTCGCACTTGTGTTAGTGTTGAAAAACCACATTTCGCACTTGTGTTAGTGTTGAAAAACCACTTTTCGCACTTGTGTTGGTGCAGGAAACCACTTTTGCACTTCTATTAGTGTGGAAAAACACTTTTTGCACTTGTGATAGTGTTGAAAAACCACTTTTCGCACTTGTGTTAGTGTTGAAAAACAACTTTTCGCACTTGTGTTGGTGCAGGAAACCACTTTTGCACTTGAATGAGTGTGGAAAAACCACTTTTTGCACTGGTGTTAGTGTTGAAAAACCACTTTTCGCACTTGTGTTAGTGTTGAAAAACCACTTTTCGCACTTGTGTTGGTGCAGGCAACCACTTTTGCACTTGTATTAGTGTGGAAAAACACTTTTTGCACTTGTGATAGTGTTGAAAAACCACTTTTCGCACTTGTGTTAGTGTTGAAAAACCACTTTTCGCACTTGTGTTGGTGCAGGAAACCACTTTTGCACTTGTATTAGTGTGGAAAAAACACTTTTCGCACTTGTGTTAGTGTTGAAAAACCACGTTTCGCACTTGTGTTAGTGTTGAAAAACCACTTTTCGCACTTGTGTTAGTGTTGAAAAACCACTTTTCGCACTTGTGTTAGTGTTGAAAAACCACTTTTTGCACTTGTGTTGGTGCAGGAAACCACTTTTGCACTTGTATTAGTGTGGAAAAAACACTTTTTGCACTTGTGTTAGTGTTGAAAAACAACTTTTCGCACTTGTGTTAGTGTTGAAAAACCACTTTTCACACTTGTGTTGGTGCAGGAAACCACTTTTGCACTTGTATTAGTGTGGAAAAAACACTTTTCGCACTTGTGTTAGTGTTGAAAAACCACTTTTCGCACTTGTGTTAGTGTTGAAAAACCACTTTTCGCACTTGTGTTGGTGCAGGAAACCACTTTTGCACTTCTATTAGTGTGGAAAAAACACTTTTTGCACTTGTGATAGTGTTGAAAAACCACTTTTCGCACTTGTGTTAGTGTTGAAAAACAACTTTTCGCACTTGTGTTGGTGCAGGAAACCACTTTTGCACTTGAATGAGTGTGGAAAAACCACTTTTCGCACTTGTGTTAGTGTTGAAAAACCACTTTTCGCACTTGTGTTAGTGTTGAAAAACCACTTTTCGCACTTGTGTTGGTGCAGGAAACCACTTTTGCACTTGTATTAGTGTGGAAAAACACTTTTTGCACTTATGATAGTGTTGAAAAACCACTTTTCGCACTTGTGTTAGTGTTGAAAAACCACTTTTCGCACTTGTGTTGGTGCAGGAAACCACTTTTGCACTTGTATTAGAGTGGAAAAACCACTTTTCGCACATGTGTTAGTGTTGAAAAACCACTTTTCGCACTTGTGATAGTGTTGAAAAACCACTTTTCGCACTTGTGTTAGTGTTGAAAAACCACTTTTCGCACTTGTGTTGGTGCAGGAAACCACTTTTGCACTTGTATTAGTGTGGAAACACCACTTTTCGCACTTGTGTTAGTGTTCAAAAACCACTTTTCGCACTTGTGTTAGTGTTGAAAAACCACTTTTCGCACTTGTGTTAGTGTTGAAAAACCACTTTTCGCACTTGTGTTCGTGCAGGAAACCACTTTTGCACTTGTATTAGTGTGGAAAAACCACTTTTCGCACTTGTGTTAGTGTTGAAAAACCACTTTTCGCACTTGTGTTAGTGTTGAAAAACCACTTTTCGCACTTGTGTTAGTGTTGAAAAACCACTTTTTGCACTTGTGTTGGTGCAGGAAACCACTTTTGCACTTGTATTAGTGTGGAAAAAACACTTTTCGCACTTGTGTTAGTGTTGAAAAACAACTTTTCGCAATTGTGTTAGTGTTGAAAAACCACTTTTCACACTTGTGTTGGTGCAGGAAACCACTTTTGCACTTGTACTAGTGTGGAAAAAACACTTTTCGCACTTGTGTTAGTGTTGAAAAACCACATTTCGCACTTGTGTTAGTGTTGAAAAACCACTTTTCGCACTTGTGTTGGTGCAGGAAACCACTTTTGCACTTCTATTAATGTGGAAAAAACACTTTTTGCACTTGTGATAGTGTTGAAAAACCACTTTTCGCACTTGTGTTAGTGTTGAAAAACAACTTTTCGCACTTGTGTTGGTGCAGGAAACCACTTTTGCACTTGAATGAGTGTGGAAAAACCACTTTTCGCACTTGTGTTAGTGTTGAAAAACCACTTTTCGCACTTGTGTTAGTGTTGAAAAACCACTTTTCGCACTTGTGTTGGTGCAGGAAACCACTTTTGCACTTGTATTAGTGTGGAAAAACACTTTTTGCACTTGTGATAGTGTTGAAAAACCACTTTTCGCACTTGTGTTAGTGTTGAAAAACCACTTTTCGCACTTGTGTTGGTGCAGGAAACCACTTTTGCACTTGTATTAGTGTGGGAAAAACACATTTCGCACTTGTGTTAGTGTTGAAAAACCACGTTTCGCACTTGTGTTAGTGTTGAAAAACCACTTTTCGCACTTGTGTTGGTGCAGGAAACCACTTTTGCACTTGTATTAGTGTGGAAAAAACACTTTTTGCACTTGTGATAGTGTTGAAAAACCACTTTTCGCACTTGTGTTAGTGTTGAAAAACCACTTTTCGCACTTGTGTTGGTGCAGGAAACCACTTTTGCACTTCTATTAGTGTGGAAAAACACTTTTTGCACTTGTGATAGTGTTGAAAAACCACTTTTCGCACTTGTGTTAGTGTTGAAAAACAACTTTTCGCACTTGTGTTGGTGCAGGAAACCACTTTTGCACTTGAATGAGTGTGGAAAAACCACTTTTTGCACTGGTGTTAGTGTTGAAAAACCACTTTTCGCACTTGTGTTAGTGTTGAAAAACCACTTTTCGCACTTGTGTTGGTGCAGGCAACCACTTTTGCACTTGTATTAGTGTGGAAAAACACTTTTTGCACTTGTGATAGTGTTGAAAAACCACTTTTCGCACTTGTGTTAGTGTTGAAAAACCACTTTTCGCACTTGTGTTGGTGCAGGAAACCACTTTTGCACTTGTATTAGTGTGGAAAAAACACTTTTCGCACTTGTGTTAGTGTTGAAAAACCACGTTTCGCACTTGTGTTAGTGTTGAAAAACCACTTTTCGCACTTGTGTTAGTGTTGAAAAACCACTTTTCGCACTTGTGTTAGTGTTGAAAAACCACTTTTTGCACTTGTGTTGGTGCAGGAAACCACTTTTGCACTTGTATTAGTGTGGAAAAAACACTTTTTGCACTTGTGTTAGTGTTGAAAAACAACTTTTCGCACTTGTGTTAGTGTTGAAAAACCACTTTTCACACTTGTGTTGGTGCAGGAAACCACTTTTGCACTTGTATTAGTGTGGAAAAAACACTTTTCGCACTTGTGTTAGTGTTGAAAAACCACTTTTCGCACTTGTGTTAGTGTTGAAAAACCACTTTTCGCACTTGTGTTGGTGCAGGAAACCACTTTTGCACTTCTATTAGTGTGGAAAAAACACTTTTTGCACTTGTGATAGTGTTGAAAAACCACTTTTCGCACTTGTGTTAGTGTTGAAAAACAACTTTTCGCACTTGTGTTGGTGCAGGAAACCACTTTTGCACTTGAATGAGTGTGGAAAAACCACTTTTCGCACTTGTGTTAGTGTTGAAAAACCACTTTTCGCACTTGTGTTAGTGTTGAAAAACCACTTTTCGCACTTGTGTTGGTGCAGGAAACCACTTTTGCACTTGTATTAGTGTGGAAAAACACTTTTTGCACTTATGATAGTGTTGAAAAACCACTTTTCGCACTTGTGTTAGTGTTGAAAAACCACTTTTCGCACTTGTGTTGGTGCAGGAAACCACTTTTGCACTTGTATTAGAGTGGAAAAACCACTTTTCGCACATGTGTTAGTGTTGAAAAACCACTTTTCGCACTTGTGATAGTGTTGAAAAACCACTTTTCGCACTTGTGTTAGTGTTGAAAAACCACTTTTCGCACTTGTGTTGGTGCAGGAAACCACTTTTGCACTTGTATTAGTGTGGAAACACCACTTTTCGCACTTGTGTTAGTGTTCAAAAACCACTTTTCGCACTTGTGTTAGTGTTGAAAAACCACTTTTCGCACTTGTGTTAGTGTTGAAAAACCACTTTTCGCACTTGTGTTCGTGCAGGAAACCACTTTTGCACTTGTATTAGTGTGGAAAAACCACTTTTCGCACTTGTGTTAGTGTTGAAAAACCACTTTTCGCACTTGTGTTAGTGTTGAAAAACCACTTTTCGCACTTGTGTTAGTGTTGAAAAACCACTTTTTGCACTTGTGTTGGTGCAGGAAACCACTTTTGCACTTGTATTAGTGTGGAAAAAACACTTTTCGCACTTGTGTTAGTGTTGAAAAACAACTTTTCGCAATTGTGTTAGTGTTGAAAAACCACTTTTCACACTTGTGTTGGTGCAGGAAACCACTTTTGCACTTGTACTAGTGTGGAAAAAACACTTTTCGCACTTGTGTTAGTGTTGAAAAACCACATTTCGCACTTGTGTTAGTGTTGAAAAACCACTTTTCGCACTTGTGTTGGTGCAGGAAACCACTTTTGCACTTCTATTAATGTGGAAAAAACACTTTTTGCACTTGTGATAGTGTTGAAAAACCACTTTTCGCACTTGTGTTAGTGTTGAAAAACAACTTTTCGCACTTGTGTTGGTGCAGGAAACCACTTTTGCACTTGAATGAGTGTGGAAAAACCACTTTTCGCACTTGTGTTAGTGTTGAAAAACCACTTTTCGCACTTGTGTTAGTGTTGAAAAACCACTTTTCGCACTTGTGTTGGTGCAGGAAACCACTTTTGCACTTGTATTAGTGTGGAAAAACACTTTTTGCACTTGTGATAGTGTTGAAAAACCACTTTTCGCACTTGTGTTAGTGTTGAAAAACCACTTTTCGCACTTGTGTTGGTGCAGGAAACCACTTTTGCACTTGTATTAGTGTGGGAAAAACACATTTCGCACTTGTGTTAGTGTTGAAAAACCACGTTTCGCACTTGTGTTAGTGTTGAAAAACCACTTTTCGCACTTGTGTTGGTGCAGGAAACCACTTTTGCACTTGTATTAGTGTGGAAAAAACACTTTTTGCACTTGTGATAGTGTTGAAAAACCACTTTTCGCACTTGTGTTAGTGTTGAAAAACCACTTTTCGCACTTGTGTTGGTGCAGGAAACCACTTTTGCACTTGTATTAGTGTGGAAAAACCACTTTTCGCACTTGTGTTAGTGTTGAAAAACCACTTTTCGTACTTGTGTTAGTGTTGAAAAACCACTTTTCGCACCTGTGTTGGTGCAGGAAACCACTTTTGCACTTGTATTAGTGTGGAAAAACCACTTTTTGCACTTGTGATAGTGTTGAAAACCCACTTTTCGCACATGTGTTAGTGAAGGAACCCTCTTTTCGCACTTGTGTTGGTTCAAGAAACCACCTTTGCACTTGTATTAGTGTGGAAAAAACACTTTTTGCACTTGTGTTAGTGTTGAAAATCCACTTTTCGCACTTGTGTTGGTGCAGGAAACCACTTTTGCACTTGTGTTAGTGTTGAAAAACCACTTTTCGCACTTGTGTTGGTGCAGGAAACCACTTTTGCACTTGTATTAGTGTGGAAAAAACACTTTTTGCACTTGTGATAGTGTTGAAAAACCACATTTCGCACTTGTGTTAGTGTTGAAAAACCACTTTTCGCACTTGTGATAGTGTTGAAAAACCACTTTTCGCACTTGTGATAGTGTTGAAAAACCACTTTTCGCACTTGTGTTAGTGTTGAAAAACCACTTTTCTCACTTGTGTTAGAGTGGAAAAACCAGTTTTTCACTTGTATTAGTGTGGAAAAAACACTTTTTGCACTTGTGATAGTGTTGAAAAACCACTTTTCGCACTTGTGTTAGTGTTGAAAAACCACTTTTCGCACTTGTGTTGGTGCAGTAAACCACTTTTGCACTTGTATTAGTGTGGAAAAAACACTTTTTGCACTTGTGTTAGTGTTGAAAAACAACTTTTCGCACTTGTGTTAGTGTTGAAAAACCACTTTTCACACTTGTGTTGGTGCAGGAAACCACTCTTGCACTTGTATTAGTGTTGAAAAACCACTTTTCGCACTTGTGTTAGTGTTGAAAAACCACTTTTCGCACTTGTGTTAGTGTTGAAAAACCACTTTTCGCACTTGTGTTGGGACAGGAAACCACTTTTGCACTTGTATTAGTGTGGAAAAAACACTTTTTGCACTTGTGATAGTGTTGAAAAACCACTTTTCGCACTTGTGTTAGTGTTGAAAAACCACTTTTCGCACTTGTGTTGGTGCAGGAAACCACTTTTGCACTTGTATTAGTGTGGAAAAACCACTTTTCGCACTTGTGTTAGTGTTGAAAAACCACTTTTCGCACTTGTGTTAGTGTTGAAAAACCACTTTTCGCACTTGTGTTAGTGTTGAAAAACCACTTTTTGCACTTGTGTTGGTGCAGGAAACCACTTTTGCACTTGTATTAGTGTGGAAAAAACACTTTTCGCACTTGTGTTAGTGTTGAAAAACAACTTTTCGCACTTGTGTTAGTGTTGAAAAACCACTTTTCACACTTGTGTTGGTGCAGGAAACCACTTTTGCACTTGTATTAGTGTGGAAAAAACACTTTTCGCACTTGTGTTAGTGTTGAAAAACCACATTTCGCACTTGTGTTAGTGTTGAAAAACCACTTTTCGCACTTGTGTTGGTGCAGGAAACCACTTTTGCACTTCTATTAGTGTGGAAAAACACTTTTTGCACTTGTGATAGTGTTGAAAAACCACTTTTCGCACTTGTGTTAGTGTTGAAAAACAACTTTTCGCACTTGTGTTGGTGCAGGAAACCACTTTTGCACTTGAATGAGTGTGGAAAACCACTTTTTGCACTTGTGTTAGTGTTGAAAAACCACTTTTCGCACTTGTGTTAGTGTTGAAAAACCACTTTTCGCACTTGTGTTGGTGCAGGCAACCACTTTTGCACTTGTATTAGTGTGGAAAAACACTTTTTGCACTTGTGATAGTGTTGAAAAACCACTTTTCGCACTTGTGTTAGTGTTGAAAAACCACTTTTCGCACTTGTGTTGGTGCAGGAAACCACTTTTGCACTTGTATTAGTGTGGAAAAAACACTTTTCGCACTTGTGTTAGTGTTGAAAAACCACGTTTCGCACTTGTGTTAGTGTTGAAAAACCACTTTTCGCACTTGTGTTAGTGTTGAAAAACCACTTTTCGCACTTGTGTTAGTGTTGAAAAACCACTTTTTGCACTTGTGTTGGTGCAGGAAACCACTTTTGCACTTGTATTAGTGTGGAAAAAACACTTTTTGCACTTGTGTTAGTGTTGAAAAACAACTTTTCGCACTTGTGTTAGTGTTGAAAAACCACTTTTCACACTTGTGTTGGTGCAGGAAACCACTTTTGCACTTGTATTAGTGTGGAAAAAACACTTTTCGCACTTGTGTTAGTGTTGAAAAACCACTTTTCGCACTTGTGTTAGTGTTGAAAAACCACTTTTCGCACTTGTGTTGGTGCAGGAAACCACTTTTGCACTTCTATTAGTGTGGAAAAAACACTTTTTGCAATTGTGATAGTGTTGAAAAACCACTTTTCGCACTTGTGTTAGTGTTGAAAAACAACTTTTCGCACTTGTGTTGGTGCAGGAAACCACTTTTGCACTTGAATGAGTGTGGAAAAACCACTTTTCGCACTTGTGTTAGTGTTGAAAAACCACTTTTCGCACTTGTGTTAGTGTTGAAAAACCACTTTTCGCACTTGTGTTGGTGCAGGAAACCACTTTTGCACTTGTATTAGTGTGGAAAAACACTTTTTGCACTTATGATAGTGTTGAAAAACCACTTTTCGCACTTGTGTTAGTGTTGAAAAACCACTCTTCGCACTTGTGTTGGTGCAGGAAACCACTTTTGCACTTGTATTAGAGTGGAAAAACCACTTTTCGCACCTGTGTTAGTGTTGAAAAACCACTTTTCGCACTTGTGATAGTGTTGAAAAACCACTTTTCGCACTTGTGTTAGTGTTGAAAAACCACTTTTCGCACTTGTGTTGGTGCAGGAAACCACTTTTGCACTTGTATTAGTGTGGAAACACCACTTTTCGCACTTGTGTTAGTGTTCAAAAACCACTTTTCGCACTTGTGTTAATGTTGAAAAACCACTTTTCGCACTTGTGTTAGTGTTGAAAAACCACTTTTCGCACTTGTGTTGGTGCAGGAAACCACTTTTGCACTTGTATTAGTGTGGAAAAAACACTTTTCGCACTTGTGTTAGTGTTGAAAAACCACTTTTCGTACTTGTGTTGTGTTGAAAACCACTTTTCGCACTTGTGTTGGTGCAGGAAACCACTTTTGCACTTGTATTAGTGTGGAAAAAACACTTTTTGCACTTGTGATAGTGTTGAAAAACGACTTTTCGCACTTGTGTTAGTGTTGAAAAACCACTTTTCACACTTGTGTTAGTGTTGAAAAACCACTTTTCGCACTTGTGTTGGGACAGGAAACCACTTTTGCACTTTTATTAGTGTGGAAAAAACACTTTTTGCACTTGTGATAGTGTTGAAAAACCACTTTTCGCACTTGTGTTAGTGTTGAAAAACCACTTTTCGCACTTGTGTTAGTGTTGAAAAACCACTTTTCGCACTTGTGTTCGTGCAGGAAACCACTTTTGCACTTGTATTAGTGTGGAAAAACCACTTTTCGCACTTGTGTTAGTGTTGAAAAACCACTTTTCGCACTTGTGTTAGTGTTGAAAAACCACTTTTTGCACTTGTGTTGGTGCAGGAAACCACTTTTGCACTTGTATTAGTGTGGAAAAAACACTTTTCGCACTTGTGTTAGTGTTGAAAAACAACTTTTCGCACTTGTGTTAGTGTTGAAAAACCACTTTTCACACTTGTGTTGGTGCAGGAAACCACTTTTGCACTTGTATTAGTGTGGAAAAAACACTTTTCGCACTTGTGTTAGTGTTGAAAAACCACATTTCGCACTTGTGTTAGTGTTGAAAAACCACTTTTCGCACTTGTGTTGGTGCAGGAAACCACTTTTGCACTTCCATTAGTGTGGAAAAAACACTTTTTGCACTTGTGATAGTGTTGAAAAACCACTTTTCGCACTTGTGTTAGTGTTGAAAAACAACTTTTCGCACTTGTGTTGGTGCAGGAAACCACTTTTGCACTTGAATGAGTGTGGAAAAACCACTTTTCGCACTTGTGTTAGTGTTGAAAAACCACTTTTCGCACTTGTGTTAGTGTTGAAAAACCACTTTTCGCACTTGTGTTGGTGCAGGAAACCACTTTTGCACTTGTATTAGTGTGGAAAAACACTTTTTGCACTTGTGATAGTGTTGAAAAACCACTTTTCGCACTTGTGTTAGTGTTGAAAAACCACTTTTCGCACTTGTGTTGGTGCAGGAAACCACTTTTGCACTTGTATTAGTGTGGAAAAAACACTTTTCGCACTTGTGTTAGTGTTGAAAAACCACGTTTCGCACTTGTGTTAGTGTTGAAAAACCACTTTTCGCACTTGTGTTGGTGCAGGAAACCACTTTTGCACTTGTATTAGTGTGGCAAAACACTTTTTGCACTTGTGATATTGTTGAAAAACCACTTTTCGCACTTGTGTTAGTGTTGAAAAACCACTTTTCGCACTTGTGTTGGTGCAGGAAACCACTTTTGCACTTGTATTAGTGTGGCAAAACCACTTTTCGCACTTGTGTTAGTGTTGAAAAACCACTTTTCGCACTTGTGTTAGTGTTGAAAAACCACTTTTCGCACTTGTGTTGGGACAGGAAACCACTTTTGCACTTTTATTAGTGTGGAAAAAACACTTTTTGCACTTGTGATAGTGTTGAAAAACCACTTTTCGCACTTGTGTTAGTGTTGAAAAACCACTTTTCGCACTTGTGTTCGTGCAGGAAACCACTTTTGCACTTGTATTAGTGTGGAAAAACCACTTTTCGCACTTGTGTTAGTGTTGAAAAACCACTTTTCGCACTTGTGTTAGTGTTGAAAAACCACTTTTCGCACTTGTGTTAGTGTTGAAAAACCACTTTTTGCACTTGTGTTGGTGCAGGAAACCACTTTTGCACTTGTATTAGTGTGGAAAAAACACTTTTCGCACTTGTGTTAGTGTTGAAAAACAACTTTTCGCAATTGTGTTAGTGTTGAAAAACCACTTTTCACACTTGTGTTGGTGCAGGAAACCACTTTTGCACTTGTATTAGTGTGGAAAAAACACTTTTCGCACTTGTGTTAGTGTTGAAAAACCACATTTCGCACTTGTGTTAGTGTTGAAAAACCACTTTTCGCACTTGTGTTGGTGCAGGAAACCACTTTTGCACTTCTATTAATGTGGAAAAAACACTTTTTGCACTTGTGATAGTGTTGAAAAACCACTTTTCGCACTTGTGTTAGTGTTGAAAAACAACTTTTCGCACTTGTGTTGGTGCAGGAAACCACTTTTGCACTTGTATTAGTGTGGGAAAAACACTTTTCGCACTTGTGTTAGTGTTGAAAAACCACGTTTCGCACTTGTGTTAGTGTTGAAAAACCACTTTTCGCACTTGTGTTGGTGCAGGAAACCACTTTTGCACTTGTATTAGTGTGGAAAAAACACTTTTTGCACTTGTGATAGTGTTGAAAAACCACTTTTCGCACTTGTGTTAGTGTTGAAAAACCACTTTTCGCACTTGTGTTGGTGCAGGAAACCACTTTTGCACTTGTATTAGTGTGGAAAAACCACTTTTCGCACTTGTGTTAGTGTTGAAAAACCACTTTTCGTACTTGTGTTAGTGTTGAACAACCACTTTTCGCACCTGTGTTGGTGCAGGAAACCACTTTTGCACTTGTATTAGTGTGAAAAAACCACTTTTTGCACTTGTGATAGTGTTGAAAACCCACTTTTCGCACATGTGTTAGTGAAGGAACCCTCTTTTCGCACTTGTGTTGGTTCAAGAAACCACCTTTGCACTTGTATTAGTGTGGAAAAACCACTTTTCGCACTTGTGTTGGTGCAGGAAACCACTTTTGCACTTGTATTAGTGTGGAAAAAACACTTTTTGCACTTGTGATAGTGTTGAAAAACCACATTTCGCACTTGTGTTAGTGTTGAAAAACCACTTTTCGCACTTGTGATAGTGTTGAAAAACCACTTTTCGCACATGTGTTAGTGAAGGAACCCTCTTTTCGCACTTGTGTTGGTTCAAGAAACCACCTTTGCACTTGTATTAGTGTGGAAAAACCACTTTTCGCACTTGTGTTGGTGCAGGAAACCACTTTTGCACTTGTATTAGTGTGGAAAAAACACTTTTTGCACTTGTGATAGTGTTGAAAAACCACATTTCGCACTTGTGTTAGTGTTGAAAAACCACTTCTCGCACTTGTGATAGTGTTGAAAAACCACTTTTCGCACTTGTGATAGTGTTGAAAAACCACTTTTCGCACTTGTGTTAGTGTTGAAAAACCACTTTTTGCACTTGTGTTGGTGCAGGAAACCACTTTTGCACTTGTATTAGTGTGGAAAAAACACTTTTCGCACTTGTGTTAGTGTTGAAAAACAACTTTTCGCAATTGTGTTAGTGTTGAAAAACCACTTTTCACACTTGTGTTGGTGCAGGAAACCACTTTTGCACTTGTATTAGTGTGGAAAAAACACTTTTCGCACTTGTGTTAGTGTTGAAAAACCACATTTCGCACTTGTGTTAGTGTTGAAAAACCACTTTTCGCACTTGTGTTGGTGCAGGAAACCACTTTTGCACTTCTATTAATGTGGAAAAAACACTTTTTGCACTTGTGATAGTGTTGAAAAACCACTTTTCGCACTTGTGTTAGTGTTGAAAAACAACTTTTCGCACTTGTGTTGGTGCAGGAAACCACTTTTGCACTTGAATGAGTGTGGAAAAACCACTTTTCGCACTTGTGTTAGTGTTGAAAAACCACTTTTCGCACTTGTGTTAGTGTTGAAAAACCACTTTTCGCACTTGTGTTGGTGCAGGAAACCACTTTTGCACTTGTATTAGTGTGGAAAAACACTTTTTGCACTTGTGATAGTGTTGAAAAACCACTTTTCGCACTTGCGTTAGTGTTGAAAAACCACTTTTCGCACTTGTGTTGGTGCAGGAAACCACTTTTGCACTTGTATTAGTGTGGGAAAAACACTTTTCGCACTTGTGTTAGTGTTGAAAAACCACGTTTCGCACTTGTGTTAGTGTTGAAAAACCACTTTTCGCACTTGTGTTGGTGCAGGAAACCACTTTTGCACTTGTATTAGTGTGGAAAAAACACTTTTTGCACTTGTGATAGTGTTGAAAAACCACTTTTCGCACTTGTGTTAGTGTTGAAAAACCACTTTTCGCACTTGTGTTGGTGCAGGAAACCACTTTTGCACTTGTATTAGTGTGGAAAAACCACTTTTCGCACTTGTGTTAGTGTTGAAAAACCACTTTTCGTACTTGTGTTAGTGTTGAAAAACCACTTTTCGCACCTGTGTTGGTGCAGGAAACCACTTTTGCACTTGTATTAGTGTGAAAAAACCACTTTTTGCACTTGTGATAGTGTTGAAAACCCACTTTTTGCACATGTGTTAGTGAAGGAACCCTCTTTTCGCACTTGTGTTGGTTCAAGAAACCACCTTTGCACTTGTATTAGTGTGGAAAAAACACTTTTTGCACTTGTGATAGTGTTGAAAAACCACTTTTCGCACTTGTGTTAGTGTTGAAAATCCACTTTTCGCACTTGTGTTGGTGCAGGAAACCACTTTTGCACTTGTGTTAGTGTTGAAAAACCACTTTTCGCACTTGTGTTGGTGCAGGAAACCACTTTTGCACTTGTATTAGTGTGGAAAAAACACTTTTTGCACTTGTGATAGTGTTGAAAAACCACATTTCGCACTTGTGTTAGTGTTGAAAAACCACTTTTCGCACTTGTGATAGTGTTGAAAAACCACTTTTCGCACTTGTGATAGTGTTGAAAAACCACTTTTCGCACTTGTGTTAGTGTTGAAAAACCACTTTTCTCACTTGTGTTAGAGTGGAAAAACCACTTTTTCACTTGTATTTGTGTGGAAAAAACACTTTTTGCACTTGTGATAGTGTTGAAAAACCACTTTTCGCACTTGTGTTAGTGTTGAAAAACCACTTTTCGCACTTGTGTTGGTGCAGTAAACCACTTTTGCACTTGTATTAGTGTGGAAAAAACACTTTTTGCACTTGTGTTAGTGTTGAAAAACAACTTTTCGCACTTGTGTTAGTGTTGAAAAACCACTTTTCACACTTGTGTTGGTGCAGGAAACCACTCTTGCACTTGTATTAGTGTTGAAAAACCACTTTTCGCACTTGTGTTAGTGTTGAAAAACCACTTTTCGCACTTGTGTTAGTGTTGAAAAACCACTTTTCGCACTTGTGTTGGGACAGGAAACCACTTTTGCACTTGTATTAGTGTGGAAAAAACACTTTTTGCACTTGTGATAGTGTTGAAAAACCACTTTTCGCACTTGTGTTAGTGTTGAAAAACCACTTTTCGCACTTGTGTTGGTGCAGGAAACCACTTTTGCACTTGTATTAGTGTGGAAAAACCACTTTTCGCACTTGTGTTAGTGTTGAAAAACCACTTTTCGCACTTGTGTTAGTGTTGAAAAACCACTTTTCGCACTTGTGTTAGTGTTGAAAAACCACTTTTTGCACTTGTGTTGGTGCAGGAAACCACTTTTGCACTTGTATTAGTGTGGAAAAAACACTTTTCGCACTTGTGTTAGTGTTGAAAAACAACTTTTCGCACTTGTGTTAGTGTTGAAAAACCACTTTTCACACTTGTGTTGGTGCAGGAAACCACTTTTGCACTTGTATTAGTGTGGAAAAAACACTTTTCGCACTTGTGTTAGTGTTGAAAAACCACATTTCGCACTTGTGTTAGTGTTGAAAAACCACTTTTCGCACTTGTGTTGGTGCAGGAAACCACTTTTGCACTTCTATTAGTGTGGAAAAACACTTTTTGCACTTGTGATAGTGTTGAAAAACCACTTTTCGCACTTGTGTTAGTGTTGAAAAACAACTTTTCGCACTTGTGTTGGTGCAGGAAACCACTTTTGCACTTGAATGAGTGTGGAAAAACCACTTTTTGCACTTGTGTTAGTGTTGAAAAACCACTTTTCGCACTTGTGTTAGTGTTGAAAAACCACTTTTCGCACTTGTGTTGGTGCAGGCAACCACTTTTGCACTTGTATTAGTGTGGAAAAACACTTTTTTCACTTGTGATAGTGTTGAAAAACCACTTTTCGCACTTGTGTTAGTGTTGAAAAACCACTTTTCGCACTTGTGTTGGTGCAGGAAACCACTTTTGCACTTGTATTAGTGTGGAAAAAACACTTTTTGCACTTGTGTTAGTGTTGAAAAACCACGTTTCGCACTTGTGTTAGTGTTGAAAAACCACTTTTCGCACTTGTGTTAGTGTTGAAAAACCACTTTTCGCACTTGTGTTAGTGTTGAAAAACCACTTTTCGCACTTGTGTTGGTGCAGGAAACCACTTTTGCACTTGTATTAGTGTGGAAAAAACACTTTTCGCACTTGTGTTAGTGTTGAAAAACCACGTTTCGCACTTGTGTTAGTGTTGAAAAACCACTTTTCGCACTTGTGTTAGTGTTGAAAAACCACTTTTCGCACTTGTGTTAGTGTTGAAAAACAACTTTTCGCACTTGTGTTGGTGCAGGAAACCACTTTTGCACTTGTATTAGTGTGGCAAAACCACTTTTCGCACTTGTGTTAGTGTTGAAAAACCACTTTTCGCACTTGTGTTAGTGTTGAAAAACCACTTTTCGCACTTGTGTTGGGACAGGAAACCACTTTTGCACTTTTATTAGTGTGGAAAAACACTTTTTGCACTTGTGATAGTGTTGAAAAACCACTTTTCGCACTTGCGTTAGTGTTGAAAAACCACTTTTCGCACTTGTGTTGGTGCAGGAAACCACTTTTGCACTTGTATTAGTGTGGGAAAAACACTTTTCGCACTTGTGTTAGTGTTGAAAAACCACGTTTCGCACTTGTGTTAGTGTTGAAAAACCACTTTTCGCACTTGTGTTGGTGCAGGAAACCACTTTTGCACTTGTATTAGTGTGGAAAAAACACTTTTTGCACTTGTGATAGTGTTGAAAAACCACTTTTCGCACTTGTGTTAGTGTTGAAAAACCACTTTTCGCACTTGTGTTGGTGCAGGAAACCACTTTTGCACTTGTATTAGTGTGGAAAAACCACTTTTCGCACTTGTGTTAGTGTTGAAAAACCACTTTTCGTACTTGTGTTAGTGTTGAACAACCACTTTTCGCACCTGTGTTGGTGCAGGAAACCACTTTTGCACTTGTATTAGTGTGAAAAAACCACTTTTTGCACTTGTGATAGTGTTGAAAACCCACTTTTCGCACATGTGTTAGTGAAGGAACCCTCTTTTCGCACTTGTGTTGGTTCAAGAAACCACCTTTGCACTTGTATTAGTGTGGAAAAACCACTTTTCGCACTTGTGTTGGTGCAGGAAACCACTTTTGCACTTGTATTAGTGTGGAAAAAACACTTTTTGCACTTGTGATAGTGTTGAAAAACCACATTTCGCACTTGTGTTAGTGTTGAAAAACCACTTTTCGCACTTGTGATAGTGTTGAAAAACCACTTTTCGCACATGTGTTAGTGAAGGAACCCTCTTTTCGCACTTGTGTTGGTTCAAGAAACCACCTTTGCACTTGTATTAGTGTGGAAAAACCACTTTTCGCACTTGTGTTGGTGCAGGAAACCACTTTTGCACTTGTATTAGTGTGGAAAAAACACTTTTTGCACTTGTGATAGTGTTGAAAAACCACATTTCGCACTTGTGTTAGTGTTGAAAAACCACTTCTCGCACTTGTGATAGTGTTGAAAAACCACTTTTCGCACTTGTGATAGTGTTGAAAAACCACTTTTCGCACTTGTGTTAGTGTTGAAAAACCACTTTTTGCACTTGTGTTGGTGCAGGAAACCACTTTTGCACTTGTATTAGTGTGGAAAAAACACTTTTCGCACTTGTGTTAGTGTTGAAAAACAACTTTTCGCAATTGTGTTAGTGTTGAAAAACCACTTTTCACACTTGTGTTGGTGCAGGAAACCACTTTTGCACTTGTATTAGTGTGGAAAAAACACTTTTCGCACTTGTGTTAGTGTTGAAAAACCACATTTCGCACTTGTGTTAGTGTTGAAAAACCACTTTTCGCACTTGTGTTGGTGCAGGAAACCACTTTTGCACTTCTATTAATGTGGAAAAAACACTTTTTGCACTTGTGATAGTGTTGAAAAACCACTTTTCGCACTTGTGTTAGTGTTGAAAAACAACTTTTCGCACTTGTGTTGGTGCAGGAAACCACTTTTGCACTTGAATGAGTGTGGAAAAACCACTTTTCGCACTTGTGTTAGTGTTGAAAAACCACTTTTCGCACTTGTGTTAGTGTTGAAAAACCACTTTTCGCACTTGTGTTGGTGCAGGAAACCACTTTTGCACTTGTATTAGTGTGGAAAAACACTTTTTGCACTTGTGATAGTGTTGAAAAACCACTTTTCGCACTTGCGTTAGTGTTGAAAAACCACTTTTCGCACTTGTGTTGGTGCAGGAAACCACTTTTGCACTTGTATTAGTGTGGGAAAAACACTTTTCGCACTTGTGTTAGTGTTGAAAAACCACGTTTCGCACTTGTGTTAGTGTTGAAAAACCACTTTTCGCACTTGTGTTGGTGCAGGAAACCACTTTTGCACTTGTATTAGTGTGGAAAAAACACTTTTTGCACTTGTGATAGTGTTGAAAAACCACTTTTCGCACTTGTGTTAGTGTTGAAAAACCACTTTTCGCACTTGTGTTGGTGCAGGAAACCACTTTTGCACTTGTATTAGTGTGGAAAAACCACTTTTCGCACTTGTGTTAGTGTTGAAAAACCACTTTTCGTACTTGTGTTAGTGTTGAAAAACCACTTTTCGCACCTGTGTTGGTGCAGGAAACCACTTTTGCACTTGTATTAGTGTGAAAAAACCACTTTTTGCACTTGTGATAGTGTTGAAAACCCACTTTTCGCACATGTGTTAGTGAAGGAACCCTCTTTTCGCACTTGTGTTGGTTCAAGAAACCACCTTTGCACTTGTATTAGTGTGGAAAAAACACTTTTTGCACTTGTGATAGTGTTGAAAAACCACTTTTCGCACTTGTGTTAGTGTTGAAAATCCACTTTTCGCACTTGTGTTGGTGCAGGAAACCACTTTTGCACTTGTGTTAGTGTTGAAAAACCACTTTTCGCACTTGTGTTGGTGCAGGAAACCACTTTTGCACTTGTATTAGTGTGGAAAAAACACTTTTTGCACTTGTGATAGTGTTGAAAAACCACATTTCGCACTTGTGTTAGTGTTGAAAAACCACTTTTCGCACTTGTGATAGTGTTGAAAAACCACTTTTCGCACTTGTGATAGTGTTGAAAAACCACTTTTCGCACTTGTGTTAGTGTTGAAAAACCACTTTTCTCACTTGTGTTAGAGTGGAAAAACCACTTTTTCACTTGTATTTGTGTGGAAAAAACACTTTTTGCACTTGTGATAGTGTTGAAAAACCACTTTTCGCACTTGTGTTAGTGTTGAAAAACCACTTTTCGCACTTGTGTTGGTGCAGTAAACCACTTTTGCACTTGTATTAGTGTGGAAAAAACACTTTTTGCACTTGTGTTAGTGTTGAAAAACAACTTTTCGCACTTGTGTTAGTGTTGAAAAACCACTTTTCACACTTGTGTTGGTGCAGGAAACCACTCTTGCACTTGTATTAGTGTTGAAAAACCACTTTTCGCACTTGTGTTAGTGTTGAAAAACCACTTTTCGCACTTGTGTTAGTGTTGAAAAACCACTTTTCGCACTTGTGTTGGGACAGGAAACCACTTTTGCACTTGTATTAGTGTGGAAAAAACACTTTTTGCACTTGTGATAGTGTTGAAAAACCACTTTTCGCACTTGTGTTAGTGTTGAAAAACCACTTTTCGCACTTGTGTTGGTGCAGGAAACCACTTTTGCACTTGTATTAGTGTGGAAAAACCACTTTTCGCACTTGTGTTAGTGTTGAAAAACCACTTTTCGCACTTGTGTTAGTGTTGAAAAACCACTTTTCGCACTTGTGTTAGTGTTGAAAAACCACTTTTTGCACTTGTGTTGGTGCAGGAAACCACTTTTGCACTTGTATTAGTGTGGAAAAAACACTTTTCGCACTTGTGTTAGTGTTGAAAAACAACTTTTCGCACTTGTGTTAGTGTTGAAAAACCACTTTTCACACTTGTGTTGGTGCAGGAAACCACTTTTGCACTTGTATTAGTGTGGAAAAAACACTTTTCGCACTTGTGTTAGTGTTGAAAAACCACATTTCGCACTTGTGTTAGTGTTGAAAAACCACTTTTCGCACTTGTGTTGGTGCAGGAAACCACTTTTGCACTTCTATTAGTGTGGAAAAACACTTTTTGCACTTGTGATAGTGTTGAAAAACCACTTTTCGCACTTGTGTTAGTGTTGAAAAACAACTTTTCGCACTTGTGTTGGTGCAGGAAACCACTTTTGCACTTGAATGAGTGTGGAAAAACCACTTTTTGCACTTGTGTTAGTGTTGAAAAACCACTTTTCGCACTTGTGTTAGTGTTGAAAAACCACTTTTCGCACTTGTGTTGGTGCAGGCAACCACTTTTGCACTTGTATTAGTGTGGAAAAACACTTTTTGCACTTGTGATAGTGTTGAAAAACCACTTTTCGCACTTGTGTTAGTGTTGAAAAACCACTTTTCGCACTTGTGTTGGTGCAGGAAACCACTTTTGCACTTGTATTAGTGTGGAAAAAACACTTTTCGCACTTGTGTTAGTGTTGAAAAACCACGTTTCGCACTTGTGTTAGTGTTGAAAAAAACCACTTTTCGCACTTGTGTTAGTGTTGAAAAACCACTTTTCGCACTTGTGTTAGTGTTGAAAAACCACTTTTCGCACTTGTGTTGGTGCAGGAAACACTTTTGCACTTGTATTAGTGTGGAAAAAACACTTTTCGCACTTGTGTTAGTGTTGAAAAACCACGTTTCGCACTTGTGTTAGTGTTGAAAAACCACTTTTCGCACTTGTGTTAGTGTTGAAAAACCACTTTTCGCACTTGTGTTAGTGTTGAAAACAACTTTTCGCACTTGTGTTGGTGCAGGAAACCACTTTTGCACTTGTATTAGTGTGGCAAAACCACTTTTCGCACTTGTGTTAGTGTTGAAAAACCACTTTTCGCACTTGTGTTAGTGTTGAAAAACCACTTTTCGCACTTGTGTTGGGACAGGAAACCACTTTTGCACTTTTATTAGTGTGGAAAAAACACTTTTTGCACTTGTGATAGTGTTGAAAAACCACTTTTCGCACTTGTGTTAGTGTTGAAAAACCACTTTTCGCACTTGTGTTCGTGCAGGAAACCACTTTTGCACTTGTATTAGTGTGGAAAAACCACTTTTCGCACTTGTGTTAGTGTTGAAAAACCACTTTTCACACTTGTGTTGGTGCAGGAAACCACTTTTGCACTTGTATTAGTGTGGAAAAAACACTTTTCGCACTTGTGTTAGTGTTGAAAAACCACATTTCGCACTTGTGTTAGTGTTGAAAAACCACTTTTCGCACTTGTGTTGGTGCAGGAAACCACTTTTGCACTTCTATTAGTGTGGAAAAACACTTTTTGCACTTGTGATAGTGTTGAAAAAACACTTTTCGCACTTGTGTTAGTGTTGAAAAACAACTTTTCGCACTTGTGTTGGTGCAGGAAACCACTTTTGCACTTGAATGAGTGTGGAAAACCACTTTTTGCACTTGTGTTAGTGTTGAAAAACCACTTTTCGCACTTGTGTTAGTGTTGAAAAACCACTTTTCGCACTTGTGTTGGTGCAGGCAACCACTTTTGCACTTGTATTAGTGTGGAAAAACACTTTTTGCACTTGTGATAGTGTTGAAAAACCACTTTTCGCACTTGTGTTAGTGTTGAAAAACCACTTTTCGCACTTGTGTTGGTGCAGGAAACCACTTTTGCACTTGTATTAGTGTGGAAAAAACACTTTTCGCACTTGTGTTAGTGTTGAAAAACCACGTTTCGCACTTGTGTTAGTGTTGAAAAACCACTTTTCGCACTTGTGTTAGTGTTGAAAAACCACTTTTCGCACTTGTGTTAGTGTTGAAAAACCACTTTTTGCACTTGTGTTGGTGCAGGAAACCACTTTTGCACTTGTATTAGTGTGGAAAAAACACTTTTTGCACTTGTGTTAGTGTTGAAAAACAACTTTTCGCACTTGTGTTAGTGTTGAAAAACCACTTTTCACACTTGTGTTGGTGCAGGAAACCACTTTTGCACTTGTATTAGTGTGGAAAAAACACTTTTCGCACTTGTGTTAGTGTTGAAAAACCACTTTTCGCACTTGTGTTAGTGTTGAAAAACCACTTTTCGCACTTGTGTTGGTGCAGGAAACCACTTTTGCACTTCTATTAGTGTGGAAAAAACACTTTTTGCAATTGTGATAGTGTTGAAAAACCACTTTTCGCACTTGTGTTAGTGTTGAAAAACAACTTTTCGCACTTGTGTTGGTGCAGGAAACCACTTTTGCACTTGAATGAGTGTGGAAAAACCACTTTTCGCACTTGTGTTAGTGTTGAAAAACCACTTTTCGCACTTGTGTTAGTGTTGAAAAACCACTTTTCGCACTTGTGTTGGTGCAGGAAACCACTTTTGCACTTGTATTAGTGTGGAAAAACACTTTTTGCACTTATGATAGTGTTGAAAAACCACTTTTCGCACTTGTGTTAGTGTTGAAAAACCACTCTTCGCACTTGTGTTGGTGCAGGAAACCACTTTTGCACTTGTATTAGAGTGGAAAAACCACTTTTCGCACCTGTGTTAGTGTTGAAAAACCACTTTTCGCACTTGTGATAGTGTTGAAAAACCACTTTTCGCACTTGTGTTAGTGTTGAAAAACCACTTTTCGCACTTGTGTTGGTGCAGGAAACCACTTTTGCACTTGTATTAGTGTGGAAACACCACTTTTCGCACTTGTGTTAGTGTTCAAAAACCACTTTTCGCACTTGTGTTAATGTTGAAAAACCACTTTTCGCACTTGTGTTAGTGTTGAAAAACCACTTTTCGCACTTGTGTTGGTGCAGGAAACCACTTTTGCACTTGTATTAGTGTGGAAAAAACACTTTTCGCACTTGTGTTAGTGTTGAAAAACCACTTTTCGTACTTGTGTTGTGTTGAAAACCACTTTTCGCACTTGTGTTGGTGCAGGAAACCACTTTTGCACTTGTATTAGTGTGGAAAAAACACTTTTTGCACTTGTGATAGTGTTGAAAAACGACTTTTCGCACTTGTGTTAGTGTTGAAAAACCACTTTTCACACTTGTGTTAGTGTTGAAAAACCACTTTTCGCACTTGTGTTGGGACAGGAAACCACTTTTGCACTTTTATTAGTGTGGAAAAAACACTTTTTGCACTTGTGATAGTGTTGAAAAACCACTTTTCGCACTTGTGTTAGTGTTGAAAAACCACTTTTCGCACTTGTGTTAGTGTTGAAAAACCACTTTTCGCACTTGTGTTCGTGCAGGAAACCACTTTTGCACTTGTATTAGTGTGGAAAAACCACTTTTCGCACTTGTGTTAGTGTTGAAAAACCACTTTTCGCACTTGTGTTAGTGTTGAAAAACCACTTTTTGCACTTGTGTTGGTGCAGGAAACCACTTTTGCACTTGTATTAGTGTGGAAAAAACACTTTTCGCACTTGTGTTAGTGTTGAAAAACAACTTTTCGCACTTGTGTTAGTGTTGAAAAACCACTTTTCACACTTGTGTTGGTGCAGGAAACCACTTTTGCACTTGTATTAGTGTGGAAAAAACACTTTTCGCACTTGTGTTAGTGTTGAAAAACCACATTTCGCACTTGTGTTAGTGTTGAAAAACCACTTTTCGCACTTGTGTTGGTGCAGGAAACCACTTTTGCACTTCCATTAGTGTGGAAAAAACACTTTTTGCACTTGTGATAGTGTTGAAAAACCACTTTTCGCACTTGTGTTAGTGTTGAAAAACAACTTTTCGCACTTGTGTTGGTGCAGGAAACCACTTTTGCACTTGAATGAGTGTGGAAAAACCACTTTTCGCACTTGTGTTAGTGTTGAAAAACCACTTTTCGCACTTGTGTTAGTGTTGAAAAACCACTTTTCGCACTTGTGTTGGTGCAGGAAACCACTTTTGCACTTGTATTAGTGTGGAAAAAACACTTTTTGCACTTGTGATAGTGTTGAAAAACCACTTTTCGCACTTGTGTTAGTGTTGAAAAACCACTTTTCGCACTTGTGTTGGTGCAGGAAACCACTTTTGCACTTGTATTAGTGTGGAAAAAACACTTTTCGCACTTGTGTTAGTGTTGAAAAACCACGTTTCGCACTTGTGTTAGTGTTGAAAAACCACTTTTCGCACTTGTGTTGGTGCAGGAAACCACTTTTGCACTTGTATTAGTGTGGCAAAACACTTTTTGCACTTGTGATATTGTTGAAAAACCACTTTTCGCACTTGTGTTAGTGTTGAAAAACCACTTTTCGCACTTGTGTTGGTGCAGGAAACCACTTTTGCACTTGTATTAGTGTGGCAAAACCACTTTTCGCACTTGTGTTAGTGTTGAAAAACCACTTTTCGCACTTGTGTTAGTGTTGAAAAACCACTTTTCGCACTTGTGTTGGGACAGGAAACCACTTTTGCACTTTTATTAGTGTGGAAAAAACACTTTTTGCACTTGTGATAGTGTTGAAAAACCACTTTTCGCACTTGTGTTAGTGTTGAAAAACCACTTTTCGCACTTGTGTTCGTGCAGGAAACCACTTTTGCACTTGTATTAGTGTGGAAAAACCACTTTTCGCACTTGTGTTAGTGTTGAAAAACCACTTTTCGCACTTGTGTTAGTGTTGAAAAACCACTTTTCGCACTTGTGTTAGTGTTGAAAAACCACTTTTTGCACTTGTGTTGGTGCAGGAAACCACTTTTGCACTTGTATTAGTGTGGAAAAAAACACTTTTCGCACTTGTGTTAGTGTTGAAAAACAACTTTTCGCAATTGTGTTAGTGTTGAAAAACCACTTTTCACACTTGTGTTGGTGCAGGAAACCACTTTTGCACTTGTATTAGTGTGGAAAAAACACTTTTCGCACTTGTGTTAGTGTTGAAAAACCACATTTCGCACTTGTGTTAGTGTTGAAAAACCACTTTTCGCACTTGTGTTGGTGCAGGAAACCACTTTTGCACTTCTATTAATGTGGAAAAAACACTTTTTGCACTTGTGATAGTGTTGAAAAACCACTTTTCGCACTTGTGTTAGTGTTGAAAAACAACTTTTCGCACTTGTGTTGGTGCAGGAAACCACTTTTGCACTTGAATGAGTGTGGAAAAACCACTTTTCGCACTTGTGTTAGTGTTGAAAAACCACTTTTCGCACTTGTGTTAGTGTTGAAAAACCACTTTTCGCACTTGTGTTGGTGCAGGAAACCACTTTTGCACTTGTATTAGTGTGGAAAAACACTTTTTGCACTTGTGATAGTGTTGAAAAACCACTTTTCGCACTTGCGTTAGTGTTGAAAAACCACTTTTCGCACTTGTGTTGGTGCAGGAAACCACTTTTGCACTTGTATTAGTGTGGGAAAAACACTTTTCGCACTTGTGTTAGTGTTGAAAAACCACGTTTCGCACTTGTGTTAGTGTTGAAAAACCACTTTTCGCACTTGTGTTGGTGCAGGAAACCACTTTTGCACTTGTATTAGTGTGGAAAAAACACTTTTTGCACTTGTGATAGTGTTGAAAAACCACTTTTCGCACTTGTGTTAGTGTTGAAAAACCACTTTTCGCACTTGTGTTGGTGCAGGAAACCACTTTTGCACTTGTATTAGTGTGGAAAAACCACTTTTCGCACTTGTGTTAGTGTTGAAAAACCACTTTTCGTACTTGTGTTAGTGTTGAACAACCACTTTTCGCACCTGTGTTGGTGCAGGAAACCACTTTTGCACTTGTATTAGTGTGAAAAAACCACTTTTTGCACTTGTGATAGTGTTGAAAACCCACTTTTCGCACATGTGTTAGTGAAGGAACCCTCTTTTCGCACTTGTGTTGGTTCAAGAAACCACCTTTGCACTTGTATTAGTGTGGAAAAACCACTTTTCGCACTTGTGTTGGTGCAGGAAACCACTTTTGCACTTGTATTAGTGTGGAAAAAACACTTTTTGCACTTGTGATAGTGTTGAAAAACCACATTTCGCACTTGTGTTAGTGTTGAAAAACCACTTTTCGCACTTGTGATAGTGTTGAAAAACCACTTTTCGCACATGTGTTAGTGAAGGAACCCTCTTTTCGCACTTGTGTTGGTTCAAGAAACCACCTTTGCACTTGTATTAGTGTGGAAAAACCACTTTTCGCACTTGTGTTGGTGCAGGAAACCACTTTTGCACTTGTATTAGTGTGGAAAAAACACTTTTTGCACTTGTGATAGTGTTGAAAAACCACATTTCGCACTTGTGTTAGTGTTGAAAAACCACTTCTCGCACTTGTGATAGTGTTGAAAAACCACTTTTCGCACTTGTGATAGTGTTGAAAAACCACTTTTCGCACTTGTGTTAGTGTTGAAAAACCACTTTTTGCACTTGTGTTGGTGCAGGAAACCACTTTTGCACTTGTATTAGTGTGGAAAAAACACTTTTCGCACTTGTGTTAGTGTTGAAAAACAACTTTTCGCAATTGTGTTAGTGTTGAAAAACCACTTTTCACACTTGTGTTGGTGCAGGAAACCACTTTTGCACTTGTATTAGTGTGGAAAAAACACTTTTCGCACTTGTGTTAGTGTTGAAAAACCACATTTCGCACTTGTGTTAGTGTTGAAAAACCACTTTTCGCACTTGTGTTGGTGCAGGAAACCACTTTTGCACTTCTATTAATGTGGAAAAAACACTTTTTGCACTTGTGATAGTGTTGAAAAACCACTTTTCGCACTTGTGTTAGTGTTGAAAAACAACTTTTCGCACTTGTGTTGGTGCAGGAAACCACTTTTGCACTTGAATGAGTGTGGAAAAACCACTTTTCGCACTTGTGTTAGTGTTGAAAAACCACTTTTCGCACTTGTGTTAGTGTTGAAAAACCACTTTTCGCACTTGTGTTGGTGCAGGAAACCACTTTTGCACTTGTATTAGTGTGGAAAAACACTTTTTGCACTTGTGATAGTGTTGAAAAACCACTTTTCGCACTTGCGTTAGTGTTGAAAAACCACTTTTCGCACTTGTGTTGGTGCAGGAAACCACTTTTGCACTTGTATTAGTGTGGGAAAAACACTTTTCGCACTTGTGTTAGTGTTGAAAAACCACGTTTCGCACTTGTGTTAGTGTTGAAAAACCACTTTTCGCACTTGTGTTGGTGCAGGAAACCACTTTTGCACTTGTATTAGTGTGGAAAAAACACTTTTTGCACTTGTGATAGTGTTGAAAAACCACTTTTCGCACTTGTGTTAGTGTTGAAAAACCACTTTTCGCACTTGTGTTGGTGCAGGAAACCACTTTTGCACTTGTATTAGTGTGGAAAAACCACTTTTCGCACTTGTGTTAGTGTTGAAAAACCACTTTTCGTACTTGTGTTAGTGTTGAAAAACCACTTTTCGCACCTGTGTTGGTGCAGGAAACCACTTTTGCACTTGTATTAGTGTGAAAAAACCACTTTTTGCACTTGTGATAGTGTTGAAAACCCACTTTTCGCACATGTGTTAGTGAAGGAACCCTCTTTTCGCACTTGTGTTGGTTCAAGAAACCACCTTTGCACTTGTATTAGTGTGGAAAAAACACTTTTTGCACTTGTGATAGTGTTGAAAAACCACTTTTCGCACTTGTGTTAGTGTTGAAAATCCACTTTTCGCACTTGTGTTGGTGCAGGAAACCACTTTTGCACTTGTGTTAGTGTTGAAAAACCACTTTTCGCACTTGTGTTGGTGCAGGAAACCACTTTTGCACTTGTATTAGTGTGGAAAAAACACTTTTTGCACTTGTGATAGTGTTGAAAAACCACATTTCGCACTTGTGTTAGTGTTGAAAAACCACTTTTCGCACTTGTGATAGTGTTGAAAAACCACTTTTCGCACTTGTGATAGTGTTGAAAAACCACTTTTCGCACTTGTGTTAGTGTTGAAAAACCACTTTTCTCACTTGTGTTAGAGTGGAAAAACCACTTTTTCACTTGTATTTGTGTGGAAAAAACACTTTTTGCACTTGTGATAGTGTTGAAAAACCACTTTTCGCACTTGTGTTAGTGTTGAAAAACCACTTTTCGCACTTGTGTTGGTGCAGTAAACCACTTTTGCACTTGTATTAGTGTGGAAAAAACACTTTTTGCACTTGTGTTAGTGTTGAAAAACAACTTTTCGCACTTGTGTTAGTGTTGAAAAACCACTTTTCACACTTGTGTTGGTGCAGGAAACCACTCTTGCACTTGTATTAGTGTTGAAAAACCACTTTTCGCACTTGTGTTAGTGTTGAAAAACCACTTTTCGCACTTGTGTTAGTGTTGAAAAACCACTTTTCGCACTTGTGTTGGGACAGGAAACCACTTTTGCACTTGTATTAGTGTGGAAAAAACACTTTTTGCACTTGTGATAGTGTTGAAAAACCACTTTTCGCACTTGTGTTAGTGTTGAAAAACCACTTTTCGCACTTGTGTTGGTGCAGGAAACCACTTTTGCACTTGTATTAGTGTGGAAAAACCACTTTTCGCACTTGTGTTAGTGTTGAAAAACCACTTTTCGCACTTGTGTTAGTGTTGAAAAACCACTTTTCGCACTTGTGTTAGTGTTGAAAAACCACTTTTTGCACTTGTGTTGGTGCAGGAAACCACTTTTGCACTTGTATTAGTGTGGAAAAAACACTTTTCGCACTTGTGTTAGTGTTGAAAAACAACTTTTCGCACTTGTGTTAGTGTTGAAAAACCACTTTTCACACTTGTGTTGGTGCAGGAAACCACTTTTGCACTTGTATTAGTGTGGAAAAAACACTTTTCGCACTTGTGTTAGTGTTGAAAAACCACATTTCGCACTTGTGTTAGTGTTGAAAAACCACTTTTCGCACTTGTGTTGGTGCAGGAAACCACTTTTGCACTTCTATTAGTGTGGAAAAACACTTTTTGCACTTGTGATAGTGTTGAAAAACCACTTTTCGCACTTGTGTTAGTGTTGAAAAACAACTTTTCGCACTTGTGTTGGTGCAGGAAACCACTTTTGCACTTGAATGAGTGTGGAAAAACCACTTTTTGCACTTGTGTTAGTGTTGAAAAACCACTTTTCGCACTTGTGTTAGTGTTGAAAAACCACTTTTCGCACTTGTGTTGGTGCAGGCAACCACTTTTGCACTTGTATTAGTGTGGAAAAACACTTTTTGCACTTGTGATAGTGTTGAAAAACCACTTTTCGCACTTGTGTTAGTGTTGAAAAACCACTTTTCGCACTTGTGTTGGTGCAGGAAACCACTTTTGCACTTGTATTAGTGTGGAAAAAACACTTTTTGCACTTGTGTTAGTGTTGAAAAACCACGTTTCGCACTTGTGTTAGTGTTGAAAAACCACTTTTCGCACTTGTGTTAGTGTTGAAAAACCACTTTTCGCACTTGTGTTAGTGTTGAAAAACCACTTTTCGCACTTGTGTTGGTGCAGGAAACCACTTTTGCACTTGTATTAGTGTGGAAAAAACACTTTTCGCACTTGTGTTAGTGTTGAAAAACCACGTTTCGCACTTGTGTTAGTGTTGAAAAACCACTTTTCGCACTTGTGTTAGTGTTGAAAAACCACTTTTCGCACTTGTGTTAGTGTTGAAAAACAACTTTTCGCACTTGTGTTGGTGCAGGAAACCACTTTTGCACTTGTATTAGTGTGGCAAAACCACTTTTCGCACTTGTGTTAGTGTTGAAAAACCACTTTTCGCACTTGTGTTAGTGTTGAAAAACCACTTTTCGCACTTGTGTTGGGACAGGAAACCACTTTTGCACTTTTATTAGTGTGGAAAAACACTTTTTGCACTTGTGATAGTGTTGAAAAACCACTTTTCGCACTTGCGTTAGTGTTGAAAAACCACTTTTCGCACTTGTGTTGGTGCAGGAAACCACTTTTGCACTTGTATTAGTGTGGGAAAAACACTTTTCGCACTTGTGTTAGTGTTGAAAAACCACGTTTCGCACTTGTGTTAGTGTTGAAAAACCACTTTTCGCACTTGTGTTGGTGCAGGAAACCACTTTTGCACTTGTATTAGTGTGGAAAAAACACTTTTTGCACTTGTGATAGTGTTGAAAAACCACTTTTCGCACTTGTGTTAGTGTTGAAAAACCACTTTTCGCACTTGTGTTGGTGCAGGAAACCACTTTTGCACTTGTATTAGTGTGGAAAAACCACTTTTCGCACTTGTGTTAGTGTTGAAAAACCACTTTTCGTACTTGTGTTAGTGTTGAACAACCACTTTTCGCACCTGTGTTGGTGCAGGAAACCACTTTTGCACTTGTATTAGTGTGAAAAAACCACTTTTTGCACTTGTGATAGTGTTGAAAACCCACTTTTCGCACATGTGTTAGTGAAGGAACCCTCTTTTCGCACTTGTGTTGGTTCAAGAAACCACCTTTGCACTTGTATTAGTGTGGAAAAACCACTTTTCGCACTTGTGTTGGTGCAGGAAACCACTTTTGCACTTGTATTAGTGTGGAAAAAACACTTTTTGCACTTGTGATAGTGTTGAAAAACCACATTTCGCACTTGTGTTAGTGTTGAAAAACCACTTTTCGCACTTGTGATAGTGTTGAAAAACCACTTTTCGCACATGTGTTAGTGAAGGAACCCTCTTTTCGCACTTGTGTTGGTTCAAGAAACCACCTTTGCACTTGTATTAGTGTGGAAAAACCACTTTTCGCACTTGTGTTGGTGCAGGAAACCACTTTTGCACTTGTATTAGTGTGGAAAAAACACTTTTTGCACTTGTGATAGTGTTGAAAAACCACATTTCGCACTTGTGTTAGTGTTGAAAAACCACTTCTCGCACTTGTGATAGTGTTGAAAAACCACTTTTCGCACTTGTGATAGTGTTGAAAAACCACTTTTCGCACTTGTGTTAGTGTTGAAAAACCACTTTTTGCACTTGTGTTGGTGCAGGAAACCACTTTTGCACTTGTATTAGTGTGGAAAAAACACTTTTCGCACTTGTGTTAGTGTTGAAAAACAACTTTTCGCAATTGTGTTAGTGTTGAAAAACCACTTTTCACACTTGTGTTGGTGCAGGAAACCACTTTTGCACTTGTATTAGTGTGGAAAAAACACTTTTCGCACTTGTGTTAGTGTTGAAAAACCACATTTCGCACTTGTGTTAGTGTTGAAAAACCACTTTTCGCACTTGTGTTGGTGCAGGAAACCACTTTTGCACTTCTATTAATGTGGAAAAAACACTTTTTGCACTTGTGATAGTGTTGAAAAACCACTTTTCGCACTTGTGTTAGTGTTGAAAAACAACTTTTCGCACTTGTGTTGGTGCAGGAAACCACTTTTGCACTTGAATGAGTGTGGAAAAACCACTTTTCGCACTTGTGTTAGTGTTGAAAAACCACTTTTCGCACTTGTGTTAGTGTTGAAAAACCACTTTTCGCACTTGTGTTGGTGCAGGAAACCACTTTTGCACTTGTATTAGTGTGGAAAAACACTTTTTGCACTTGTGATAGTGTTGAAAAACCACTTTTCGCACTTGCGTTAGTGTTGAAAAACCACTTTTCGCACTTGTGTTGGTGCAGGAAACCACTTTTGCACTTGTATTAGTGTGGGAAAAACACTTTTCGCACTTGTGTTAGTGTTGAAAAACCACGTTTCGCACTTGTGTTAGTGTTGAAAAACCACTTTTCGCACTTGTGTTGGTGCAGGAAACCACTTTTGCACTTGTATTAGTGTGGAAAAAACACTTTTTGCACTTGTGATAGTGTTGAAAAACCACTTTTCGCACTTGTGTTAGTGTTGAAAAACCACTTTTCGCACTTGTGTTGGTGCAGGAAACCACTTTTGCACTTGTATTAGTGTGGAAAAACCACTTTTCGCACTTGTGTTAGTGTTGAAAAACCACTTTTCGTACTTGTGTTAGTGTTGAAAAACCACTTTTCGCACCTGTGTTGGTGCAGGAAACCACTTTTGCACTTGTATTAGTGTGAAAAAACCACTTTTTGCACTTGTGATAGTGTTGAAAACCCACTTTTCGCACATGTGTTAGTGAAGGAACCCTCTTTTCGCACTTGTGTTGGTTCAAGAAACCACCTTTGCACTTGTATTAGTGTGGAAAAAACACTTTTTGCACTTGTGATAGTGTTGAAAAACCACTTTTCGCACTTGTGTTAGTGTTGAAAATCCACTTTTCGCACTTGTGTTGGTGCAGGAAACCACTTTTGCACTTGTGTTAGTGTTGAAAAACCACTTTTCGCACTTGTGTTGGTGCAGGAAACCACTTTTGCACTTGTATTAGTGTGGAAAAAACACTTTTTGCACTTGTGATAGTGTTGAAAAACCACATTTCGCACTTGTGTTAGTGTTGAAAAACCACTTTTCGCACTTGTGATAGTGTTGAAAAACCACTTTTCGCACTTGTGATAGTGTTGAAAAACCACTTTTCGCACTTGTGTTAGTGTTGAAAAACCACTTTTCTCACTTGTGTTAGAGTGGAAAAACCACTTTTTCACTTGTATTTGTGTGGAAAAAACACTTTTTGCACTTGTGATAGTGTTGAAAAACCACTTTTCGCACTTGTGTTAGTGTTGAAAAACCACTTTTCGCACTTGTGTTGGTGCAGTAAACCACTTTTGCACTTGTATTAGTGTGGAAAAAACACTTTTTGCACTTGTGTTAGTGTTGAAAAACAACTTTTCGCACTTGTGTTAGTGTTGAAAAACCACTTTTCACACTTGTGTTGGTGCAGGAAACCACTCTTGCACTTGTATTAGTGTTGAAAAACCACTTTTCGCACTTGTGTTAGTGTTGAAAAACCACTTTTCGCACTTGTGTTAGTGTTGAAAAACCACTTTTCGCACTTGTGTTGGGACAGGAAACCACTTTTGCACTTGTATTAGTGTGGAAAAAACACTTTTTGCACTTGTGATAGTGTTGAAAAACCACTTTTCGCACTTGTGTTAGTGTTGAAAAACCACTTTTCGCACTTGTGTTGGTGCAGGAAACCACTTTTGCACTTGTATTAGTGTGGAAAAACCACTTTTCGCACTTGTGTTAGTGTTGAAAAACCACTTTTCGCACTTGTGTTAGTGTTGAAAAACCACTTTTCGCACTTGTGTTAGTGTTGAAAAACCACTTTTTGCACTTGTGTTGGTGCAGGAAACCACTTTTGCACTTGTATTAGTGTGGAAAAAACACTTTTCGCACTTGTGTTAGTGTTGAAAAACAACTTTTCGCACTTGTGTTAGTGTTGAAAAACCACTTTTCACACTTGTGTTGGTGCAGGAAACCACTTTTGCACTTGTATTAGTGTGGAAAAAACACTTTTCGCACTTGTGTTAGTGTTGAAAAACCACATTTCGCACTTGTGTTAGTGTTGAAAAACCACTTTTCGCACTTGTGTTGGTGCAGGAAACCACTTTTGCACTTCTATTAGTGTGGAAAAACACTTTTTGCACTTGTGATAGTGTTGAAAAACCACTTTTCGCACTTGTGTTAGTGTTGAAAAACAACTTTTCGCACTTGTGTTGGTGCAGGAAACCACTTTTGCACTTGAATGAGTGTGGAAAAACCACTTTTTGCACTTGTGTTAGTGTTGAAAAACCACTTTTCGCACTTGTGTTAGTGTTGAAAAACCACTTTTCGCACTTGTGTTGGTGCAGGCAACCACTTTTGCACTTGTATTAGTGTGGAAAAACACTTTTTGCACTTGTGATAGTGTTGAAAAACCACTTTTTGCACTTGTGTTAGTGTTGAAAAACCACTTTTCGCACTTGTGTTGGTGCAGGAAACCACTTTTGCACTTGTATTAGTGTGGAAAAAACACTTTTCGCACTTGTGTTAGTGTTGAAAAACCACGTTTCGCACTTGTGTTAGTGTTGAAAAACCACTTTTCGCACTTGTGTTAGTGTTGAAAAACCACTTTTCGCACTTGTGTTAGTGTTGAAAAACCACTTTTCGCACTTGTGTTGGTGCAGGAAACCACTTTTGCACTTGTATTAGTGTGGAAAAAACACTTTTCGCACTTGTGTTAGTGTTGAAAAACCACGTTTCGCACTTGTGTTAGTGTTGAAAAACCACTTTTCGCACTTGTGTTAGTGTTGAAAAACCACTTTTCGCACTTGTGTTAGTGTTGAAAAACAACTTTTCGCACTTGTGTTGGTGCAGGAAACCACTTTTGCACTTGTATTAGTGTGGCAAAACCACTTTTCGCACTTGTGTTAGTGTTGAAAAACCACTTTTCGCACTTGTGTTAGTGTTGAAAAACCACTTTTCGCACTTGTGTTGGGACAGGAAACCACTTTTGCACTTTTATTAGTGTGGAAAAAACACTTTTTGCACTTGTGATAGTGTTGAAAAACCACTTTTCGCACTTGTGTTAGTGTTGATAAACCACTTTTCGCACTTGTGTTCGTGCAGGAAACCACTTTTGCACTTGTATTAGTGTGGAAAAACCACTTTTCGCACTTGTGTTAGTGTTGAAAAACCACTTTTCGCACTTGTGTTAGTGTTGAAAAACCACTTTTCGCACTTGTGTTAGTGTTGAAAAACCACTTTTCACACTTGTGTTGGTGCAGGAAACCACTTTTGCACTTGTATTAGTGTGGAAAAAACACTTTTCGCACTTGTGTTAGTGTTGAAAAACCACATTTCGCACTTGTGTTAGTGTTGAAAAACCACTTTTCGCACTTGTGTTGGTGCAGGAAACCACTTTTGCACTTCTATTAATGTGGAAAAACCACTTTTCGCACTTGTGTTAGTGTTGAAAAACCACTTTTCGCACTTGTGTTAGTGTTGAAAAACCACTTTTCGCACTTGTGTTGGTGCAGGAAACCACTTTTGCACTTGTATTAGTGTGGAAAAACACTTTTTGCACTTGTGATAGTGTTGAAAAACCACTTTTCGCACTTGTGTTAGTGTTGAAAAACCACTTTTCGCACTTGTATTAGTGTGGAAAAAACACTTTTCGCACTTGTGTTAGTGTTGAAAAACCACATTTCGCACTTGTGTTAGTGTTGAAAAACCACTTTTCGCACTTGTGTTGGTGCAGGAAACCACTTTTGCACTTCTATTAGTGTGGAAAAAACACTTTTTGCACTTGTGATAGTGTTGAAAAACCACTTTTCGCACTTGTGTTAGTGTTGAAAAACAACTTTTCGCACTTGTGTTGGTGCAGGAAACCACTTTTGCACTTGAATGAGTGTGGAAAAACCACTTTTCGCACTTGTGTTAGTGTTGAAAAACCACTTTTCGCACTTGTGTTAGTGTTGAAAAACCACTTTTTGCACTTGTGTTGGTGCAGGAAACCACTTTTGCACTTGTATTAGTGTGGAAAAACACTTTTTGCACTTGTGATAGTGTTGAAAAACCACTTTTCGCACTTGTGTTAGTGTTGAAAAACCACTTTTCGCACTTGTGTTGGTGCAGGAAACCACTTTTGCACTTGTATTAGTGTGGAAAAAACACTTTTCGCACTTGTGTTAGTGTTGAAAAACCACGTTTCGCACTTGTGTTAGTGTTGAAAAACCACTTTTCGCACTTGTGTTGGTGCAGGAAACCACTTTTGCACTTGTATTAGTGTGGCAAAACACTTTTTGCACTTGTGATATTGTTGAAAAACCACTTTTCGCACTTGTGTTAGTGTTGAAAAACCACTTTTCGCACTTGTGTTGGTGCAGGAAACCACTTTTGCACTTGTATTAGTGTGGCAAAACCACTTTTCGCACTTGTGTTAGTGTTGAAAAACCACTTTTCGCACTTGTGTTAGTGTTGAAAAACCACTTTTCGCACTTGTGTTGGGACAGGAAACCACTTTTGCACTTTTATTAGTGTGGAAAAAACACTTTTTGCACTTGTGATAGTGTTGAAAAACCACTTTTCGCACTTGTGTTAGTGTTGAAAAACCACTTTTCGCACTTGTGTTCGTGCAGGAAACCACTTTTGCACTTGTATTAGTGTGGAAAAACCACTTTTCGCACTTGTGTTAGTGTTGAAAAACCACTTTTCGCACTTGTGTTAGTGTTGAAAAACCACTTTTCGCACTTGTGTTAGTGTTGAAAAACCACTTTTTGCACTTGTGTTGGTGCAGGAAACCACTTTTGCACTTGTATTAGTGTGGAAAAAACACTTTTCGCACTTGTGTTAGTGTTGAAAAACAACTTTTCGCAATTGTGTTATTGTTGAAAAACCACTTTTCACACTTGTGTTGGTGCAGGAAACCACTTTTGCACTTGTATTAGTGTGGAAAAAACACTTTTCGCACTTGTGTTAGTGTTGAAAAACCACATTTCGCACTTGTGTTAGTGTTGAAAAACCACTTTTCGCACTTGTGTTGGTGCAGGAAACCACTTTTGCACTTCTATTAATGTGGAAAAAACACTTTTTGCACTTGTGATAGTGTTGAAAAACCACTTTTCGCACTTGTGTTAGTGTTGAAAAACAACTTTTCGCACTTGTGTTGGTGCAGGAAACCACTTTTGCACTTGAATGAGTGTGGAAAAACCACTTTTCGCACTTGTGTTAGTGTTGAAAAACCACTTTTCGCACTTGTGTTAGTGTTGAAAAACCACTTTTCGCACTTGTGTTGGTGCAGGAAACCACTTTTGCACTTGTATTAGTGTGGAAAAACACTTTTTGCACTTGTGATAGTGTTGAAAAACCACTTTTCGCACTTGCGTTAGTGTTGAAAAACCACTTTTCGCACTTGTGTTGGTGCAGGAAACCACTTTTGCACTTGTATTAGTGTGGGAAAAACACTTTTCGCACTTGTGTTAGTGTTGAAAAACCACGTTTCGCACTTGTGTTAGTGTTGAAAAACCACTTTTCGCACTTGTGTTGGTGCAGGAAACCACTTTTGCACTTGTATTAGTGTGGAAAAAACACTTTTTGCACTTGTGATAGTGTTGAAAAACCACTTTTCGCACTTGTGTTAGTGTTGAAAAACCACTTTTCGCACTTGTGTTGGTGCAGGAAACCACTTTTGCACTTGTATTAGTGTGGAAAAACCACTTTTCGCACTTGTGTTAGTGTTGAAAAACCACTTTTCGTACTTGTGTTAGTGTTGAAAAACCACTTTTCGCACCTGTGTTGGTGCAGGAAACCACTTTTGCACTTGTATTAGTGTGAAAAAACCACTTTTTGCACTTGTGATAGTGTTGAAAACCCACTTTTCGCACATGTGTTAGTGAAGGAACCCTCTTTTCGCACTTGTGTTGGTTCAAGAAACCACCTTTGCACTTGTATTAGTGTGGAAAAAACACTTTTTGCACTTGTGATAGTGTTGAAAAACCACTTTTCGCACTTGTGTTAGTGTTGAAAATCCACTTTTCGCACTTGTGTTGGTGCAGGAAACCACTTTTGCACTTGTGTTAGTGTTGAAAAACCACTTTTCGCACTTGTGTTGGTGCAGGAAACCACTTTTGCACTTGTATTAGTGTGGAAAAAACACTTTTTGCACTTGTGATAGTGTTGAAAAACCACATTTCGCACTTGTGTTAGTGTTGAAAAACCACTTTTCGCACTTGTGATAGTGTTGAAAAACCACTTTTCGCACTTGTGATAGTGTTGAAAAACCACTTTTCGCACTTGTGTTAGTGTTGAAAAACCACTTTTCTCACTTGTGTTAGAGTGGAAAAACCACTTTTTCACTTGTATTAGTGTGGAAAAAACACTTTTTGCACTTGTGATAGTGTTGAAAAACCACTTTTCGCACTTGTGTTAGTGTTGAAAAACCACTTTTCGCACTTGTGTTGGTGCAGTAAACCACTTTTGCACTTGTATTAGTGTGGAAAAAACACTTTTTGCACTTGTGTTAGTGTTGAAAAACAACTTTTCGCACTTGTGTTAGTGTTGAAAAACCACTTTTCACACTTGTGTTGGTGCAGGAAACCACTCTTGCACTTGTATTAGTGTTGAAAAACCACTTTTCGCACTTGTGTTAGTGTTGAAAAACCACTTTTCGCACTTGTGTTAGTGTTGAAAAACCACTTTTCGCACTTGTGTTGGGACAGGAAACCACTTTTGCACTTGTATTAGTGTGGAAAAAACACTTTTTGCACTTGTGATAGTGTTGAAAAACCACTTTTCGCACTTGTGTTAGTGTTGAAAAACCACTTTTCGCACTTGTGTTGGTGCAGGAAACCACTTTTGCACTTGTATTAGTGTGGAAAAACCGCTTTTCGCACTTGTGTTAGTGTTGAAAAACCACTTTTCGCACTTGTGTTAGTGTTGAAAAACCACTTTTCGCACTTGTGTTAGTGTTGAAAAACCACTTTTTGCACTTGTGTTGGTGCAGGAAACCACTTTTGCACTTGTATTAGTGTGGAAAAAACACTTTTCGCACTTGTGTTAGTGTTGAAAAACAACTTTTCGCACTTGTGTTAGTGTTGAAAAACCACTTTTCACACTTGTGTTGGTGCAGGAAACCACTTTTGCACTTGTATTAGTGTGGAAAAAACACTTTTCACACTTGTGTTAGTGTTGAAAAACCACATTTCGCACTTGTGTTAGTGTTGAAAAACCACTTTTCGCACTTGTGTTGGTGCAGGAAACCACTTTTGCACTTCTATTAGTGTGGAAAAACACTTTTTGCACTTGTGATAGTGTTGAAAAACCACTTTTCGCACTTGTGTTAGTGTTGAAAAACAACTTTTCGCACTTGTGTTGGTGCAGGAAACCACTTTTGCACTTGAATGAGTGTGGAAAAACCACTTTTTGCACTTGTGTTAGTGTTGAAAAACCACTTTTCGCACTTGTGTTAGTGTTGAAAAACCACTTTTCGCACTTGTGTTGGTGCAGGCAACCACTTTTGCACTTGTATTAGTGTGGAAAAACACTTTTTGCACTTGTGATAGTGTTGAAAAACCACTTTTCGCACTTGTGTTAGTGTTGAAAAACCACTTTTCGCACTTGTGTTGGTGCAGGAAACCACTTTTGCACTTGTATTAGTGTGGAAAAAACACTTTTCGCACTTGTGTTAGTGTTGAAAAACCACGTTTCGCACTTGTGTTAGTGTTGAAAAACCACTTTTCGCACTTGTGTTAGTGTTGAAAAACCACTTTTCGCACTTGTGTTAGTGTTGAAAAACCACTTTTCGCACTTGTGTTGGTGCAGGAAACCACTTTTGCACTTGTATTAGTGTGGAAAAAACACTTTTCGCACTTGTGTTAGTGTTGAAAAACCACGTTTCGCACTTGTGTTAGTGTTGAAAAACCACTTTTCGCACTTGTGTTAGTGTTGAAAAACCACTTTTCGCACTTGTGTTAGTGTTGAAAAACAACTTTTCGCACTTGTGTTGGTGCAGGAAACCACTTTTGCACTTGTATTAGTGTGGCAAAACCACTTTTCGCACTTGTGTTAGTGTTGAAAAACCACTTTTCGCACTTGTGTTAGTGTTGAAAAACCACTTTTCGCACTTGTGTTGGGACAGGAAACCACTTTTGCACTTTTATTAGTGTGGAAAAAACACTTTTTGCACTTGTGATAGTGTTGAAAAACCACTTTTCGCACTTGTGTTAGTGTTGAAAAACCACTTTTCGCACTTGTGTTCGTGCAGGAAACCACTTTTGCACTTGTATTAGTGTGGAAAAACCACTTTTCGCACTTGTGTTAGTGTTGAAAAACAACTTTTCGCACTTGTGTTAGTGTTGAAAAACCACTTTTCACACTTGTGTTGGTGCAGGAAACCACTTTTGCACTTGTATTAGTGTGGAAAAAACACTTTTCACACTTGTGTTAGTGTTGAAAAACCACATTTCGCACTTGTGTTAGTGTTGAAAAACCACTTTTCGCACTTGTGTTGGTGCAGGAAACCACTTTGGCACTTCTATTAGTGTGGAAAAACACTTTTTGCACTTGTGATAGTGTTGAAAAACCACTTTTCGCACTTGTGTTAGTGTTGAAAAACAACTTTTCGCACTTGTGTTGGTGCAGGAAACCACTTTTGCACTTGAATGAGTGTGGAAAAACCACTTTTTGCACTTGTGTTAGTGTTGAAAAACCACTTTTCGCACTTGTGTTAGTGTTGAAAAACCACTTTTCGCACTTGTGTTGGTGCAGGCAACCACTTTTGCACTTGTATTAGTGTGGAAAAACACTTTTTGCACTTGTGATAGTGTTGAAAAACCACTTTTCGCACTTGTGTTAGTGTTGAAAAACCACTTTTCGCACTTGTGTTGGTGCAGGAAACCACTTTTGCACTTGTATTAGTGTGGAAAAAACACTTTTCGCACTTGTGTTAGTGTTGAAAAACCACGTTTCGCACTTGTGTTAGTGTTGAAAAACCACTTTTCGCACTTGTGTTAGTGTTGAAAAACCACTTTTCGCACTTGTGTTAGTGTTGAAAAACCACTTTTCGCACTTGTGTTGGTGCAGGAAACCACTTTTGCACTTGTATTAGTGTGGAAAAAACACTTTTCGCACTTGTGTTAGTGTTGAAAAACCACGTTTCGCACTTGTGTTAGTGTTGAAAAACCACTTTTCGCACTTGTGTTAGTGTTGAAAAACCACTTTTCGCACTTGTGTTAGTGTTGAAAAACAACTTTTCGCACTTGTGTTGGTGCAGGAAACCACTTTTGCACTTGTATTAGTGTGGCAAAACCACTTTTCGCACTTGTGTTAGTGTTGAAAAACCACTTTTCGCACTTGTGTTAGTGTTGAAAAACCACTTTTCGCACTTGTGTTGGGACAGGAAACCACTTTTGCACTTTTATTAGTGTGGAAAAAACACTTTTTGCACTTGTGATAGTGTTGAAAAACCACTTTTCGCACTTGTGTTAGTGTTGAAAAACCACTTTTCGCACTTGTGTTTGTGCAGGAAACACTTTTGCACTTGTATTAGTGTGGAAAAACCACTTTTCGCACTTGTGTTAGTGTTGAAAAACCACTTTTCGCACTTGTGTTAGTGTTGAAAAACCACTTTTCGCACTTGTGTTAGTGTTGAAAAACCACTTTTTGCACTTGTGTTGGTGCAGGAAACCACTTTTGCACTTGTATTAGTGTGGAAAAAACACTTTTCGCACTTGTGTTAGTGTTGAAAAACAACTTTTCGCAATTGTGTTAGTGTTGAAAAACCACTTTTCACACTTGTGTTGGTGCAGGAAACCACTTTTGCACTTGTATTAGTGTGGAAAAAACACTTTTCGCACTTGTGTTAGTGTTGAAAAACCACATTTCGCACTTGTGTTAGTGTTGAAAAACCACTTTTCGCACTTGTGTTGGTGCAGGAAACCACTTTTGCACTTCTATTAATGTGGAAAAAACACTTTTTGCACTTGTGATAGTGTTGAAAAACCACTTTTCGCACTTGTGTTAGTGTTGAAAAACAACTTTTCGCACTTGTGTTGGTGCAGGAAACCACTTTTGCACTTGAATGAGTGTGGAAAAACCACTTTTCGCACTTGTGTTAGTGTTGAAAAACCACTTTTCGCACTTGTGTTAGTGTTGAAAAACCACTTTTCGCACTTGTGTTGGTGCAGGAAACCACTTTTGCACTTGTATTAGTGTGGAAAAACACTTTTTGCACTTGTGATAGTGTTGAAAAACCACTTTTCGCACTTGTGTTAGTGTTGAAAAACCACTTTTCGCACTTGTGTTGGTGCAGGAAACCACTTTTGCACTTGTATTAGTGTGGGAAAAACACTTTTCGCACTTGTGTTAGTGTTGAAAAACCACGTTTCGCACTTGTGTTAGTGTTGAAAAACCACTTTTCGCACTTGTGTTGGTGCAGGAAACCACTTTTGCACTTGTATTAGTGTGGAAAAAACACTTTTTGCACTTGTGATAGTGTTGAAAAACCACTTTTCGCACTTGTGTTAGTGTTGAAAAACCACTTTTCGCACTTGTGTTGGTGCAGGAAACCACTTTTGCACTTGTATTAGTGTGGAAAAACCACTTTTCGCACTTGTGTTAGTGTTGAAAAACCACTTTTCGTACTTGTGTTAGTGTTGAAAAACCACTTTTCGCACCTGTGTTGGTGCAGGAAACCACTTTTGCACTTGTATTAGTGTGGAAAAACCACTTTTTGCACTTGTGATAGTGTTGAAAACCCACTTTTCGCACATGTGTTAGTGAAGGAACCATCTTTTCGCACTTGTGTTGGTTCAAGAAACCACCTTTGCACTTGTATTAGTGTGGAAAAAACACTTTTTGCACTTGTGATAGTGTTGAAAAACCACTTTTCGCACTTGTGTTAGTGTTGAAAATCCACTTTTCGCACTTGTGTTGGTGCAGGAAACCACTTTTGCACTTGTGTTAGTGTTGAAAAACCACTTTTCGCACTTGTGTTGGTGCAGGAAACCACTTTTGCACTTGTATTAGTGTGGAAAAAACACTTTTTGCACTTGTGATAGTGTTGAAAAACCACATTTCGCACTTGTGTTAGTGTTGAAAAACCACTTTTCGCACTTGTGATAGTGTTGAAAAACCACTTTTCGCACTTGTGATAGTGTTGAAAAACCACTTTTCGCACTTGTGTTAGTGTTGAAAAACCACTTTTCTCACTTGTGTTAGAGTGGAAAAACCACTTTTTCACTTGTATTAGTGTGGAAAAAACACTTTTTGCACTTGTGATAGTGTTGAAAAACCACTTTTCGCACTTGTGTTAGTGTTGAAAAACCACTTTTCGCACTTGTGTTGGTGCAGTAAACCACTTTTGCACTTGTATTAGTGTGGAAAAAACACTTTTTGCACTTGTGTTAGTGTTGAAAAACAACTTTTCGCACTTGTGTTAGTGTTGAAAAACCACTTTTCACACTTGTGTTGGTGCAGGAAACCACTCTTGCACTTGTATTAGTGTTGAAAAACCACTTTTCGCACTTGTGTTAGTGTTGAAAAACCACTTTTCGCACTTGTGTTAGTGTTGAAAAACCACTTTTCGCACTTGTGTTGGGACAGGAAACCACTTTTGCACTTGTATTAGTGTGGAAAAAACACTTTTTGCACTTGTGATAGTGTTGAAAAACCACTTTTCGCACTTGTGTTAGTGTTGAAAAACCACTTTTCGCACTTGTGTTGGTGCAGGAAACCACTTTTGCACTTGTATTAGTGTGGAAAAACCACTTTTCGCACTTGTGTTAGTGTTGAAAAACCACTTTTCGCACTTGTGTTAGTGTTGAAAAACCACTTTTCGCACTTGTGTTAGTGTTGAAAAACCACTTTTTGCACTTGTGTTGGTGCAGGAAACCACTTTTGCACTTGTATTAGTGTGGAAAAAACACTTTTCGCACTTGTGTTAGTGTTGAAAAACAACTTTTCGCACTTGTGTTAGTGTTGAAAAACCACTTTTCACACTTGTGTTGGTGCAGGAAACCACTTTTGCACTTGTATTAGTGTGGAAAAAACACTTTTCGCACTTGTGTTAGTGTTGAAAAACCACATTTCGCACTTGTGTTAGTGTTGAAAAACCACTTTTCGCACTTGTGTTGGTGCAGGAAACCACTTTTGCACTTCTATTAGTGTGGAAAAACACTTTTTGCACTTGTGATAGTGTTGAAAAACCACTTTTCGCACTTGTGTTAGTGTTGAAAAACAACTTTTCGCACTTGTGTTGGTGCAGGAAACCACTTTTGCACTTGAATGAGTGTGGAAAAACCACTTTTTGCACTTGTGTTAGTGTTGAAAAACCACTTTTCGCACTTGTGTTAGTGTTGAAAAACCACTTTTCGCACTTGTGTTGGTGCAGGCAACCACTTTTGCACTTGTATTAGTGTGGAAAAACACTTTTTGCACTTGTGATAGTGTTGAAAAACCACTTTTCGCACTTGTGTTAGTGTTGAAAAACCACTTTTCGCACTTGTGTTGGTGCAGGAAACCACTTTTGCACTTGTATTAGTGTGGAAAAAACACTTTTCGCACTTGTGTTAGTGTTGAAAAACCACGTTTCGCACTTGTGTTAGTGTTGAAAAACCACTTTTCGCACTTGTGTTAGTGTTGAAAAACCACTTTTCGCACTTGTGTTAGTGTTGAAAAACCACTTTTTGCACTTGTGTTGGTGCAGGAAACCACTTTTGCACTTGTATTAGTGTGGAAAAAACACTTTTTGCACTTGTGTTAGTGTTGAAAAACAACTTTTCGCACTTGTGTTAGTGTTGAAAAACCACTTTTCACACTTGTGTTGGTGCAGGAAACCACTTTTGCATTTGTATTAGTGTGGAAAAAACACTTTTCGCACTTGTGTTAGTGTTGAAAAACCACTTTTCGCACTTGTGTTAGTGTTGAAAAACCACTTTTCGCACTTGTGTTGGTGCAGGAAACCACTTTTGCACTTCTATTAGTGTGGAAAAAACACTTTTTGCACTTGTGATAGTGTTGAAAAACCACTTTTCGCACTTGTGTTAGTGTTGAAAAACAACTTTTCGCACTTGTGTTGGTGCAGGAAACCACTTTTGCACTTGAATGAGTGTGGAAAAACCACTTTTCGCACTTGTGTTAGTGTTGAAAAACCACTTTTCGCACTTGTGTTAGTGTTGAAAAACCACTTTTCGCACTTGTGTTGGTGCAGGAAACCACTTTTGCACTTGTATTAGTGTGGAAAAACACTTTTTGCACTTATGATAGTGTTGAAAAACCACTTTTCGCACTTGTGTTAGTGTTGAAAAACCACTTTTCGCACTTGTGTTAGTGTTGAAAAACCACTTTTCGCACTTGTGTTGGTGCAGGAAACCACTTTTGCACTTGTATTAGTGTGGCAAAACCACTTTTCGCACTTGTGTTAGTGTTGAAAAACCACTTTTCGCACTTGTGTTAGTGTTGAAAAACCACTTTTCGCACTTGTGTTGGGACAGGAAACCACTTTTGCACTTTTATTAGTGTGGAAAAAACACTTTTTGCACTTGTGATAGTGTTGAAAAACCACTTTTCGCACTTGTGTTAGTGTTGAAAAACCACTTTTCGCACTTGTGTTCGTGCAGGAAACCACTTTTGCACTTGTATTAGTGTGGAAAAACCACTTTTCGCACTTGTGTTAGTGTTGAAAAACCACTTTTCGCACTTGTGTTAGTGTTGAAAAACCACTTTTCGCACTTGTGTTAGTGTTGAAAAACCACTTTTTGCACTTGTGTTGGTGCAGGAAACCACTTTTGCACTTGTATTAGTGTGGAAAAAACACTTTTCGCACTTGTGTTAGTGTTGAAAAACAACTTTTCGCAATTGTGTTAGTGTTGAAAAACCACTTTTCACACTTGTGTTGGTGCAGGAAACCACTTTTGCACTTGTATTAGTGTGGAAAAAACACTTTTCGCACTTGTGTTAGTGTTGAAAAACCACATTTCGCACTTGTGTTAGTGTTGAAAAACCACTTTTCGCACTTGTGTTGGTGCAGGAAACCACTTTTGCACTTCTATTAATGTGAAAAAAACACTTTTTGCACTTGTGATAGTGTTGAAAAACCACTTTTCGCACTTGTGTTAGTGTTGAAAAACAACTTTTCGCACTTGTGTTGGTGCAGGAAACCACTTTTGCACTTGAATGAGTGTGGAAAAACCACTTTTCGCACTTGTGTTAGTGTTGAAAAACCACTTTTCGCACTTGTGTTAGTGTTGAAAAACCACTTTTCGCACTTGTGTTGGTGCAGGAAACCACTTTTGCACTTGTATTAGTGTGGAAAAACACTTTTTGCACTTGTGATAGTGTTGAAAAACCACTTTTCGCACTTGCGTTAGTGTTGAAAAACCACTTTTCGCACTTGTGTTGGTGCAGGAAACCACTTTTGCACTTGTATTAGTGTGGGAAAAACACTTTTCGCACTTGTGTTAGTGTTGAAAAACCACGTTTCGCACTTGTGTTAGTGTTGAAAAACCACTTTTCGCACTTGTGTTGGTGCAGGAAACCACTTTTGCACTTGTATTAGTGTGGAAAAAACACTTTTTGCACTTGTGATAGTGTTGAAAAACCACTTTTCGCACTTGTGTTAGTGTTGAAAAACCACTTTTCGCACTTGTGTTGGTGCAGGAAACCACTTTTGCACTTGTATTAGTGTGGAAAAACCACTTTTCGCACTTGTGTTAGTGTTGAAAAACCACTTTTCGTACTTGTGTTAGTGTTGAAAAACCACTTTTCGCACCTGTGTTGGTGCAGGAAACCACTTTTGCACTTGTATTAGTGTGAAAAAGCCACTTTTTGCACTTGTGATAGTGTTGAAAACCCACTTTTCGCACATGTGTTAGTGAAGGAACCCTCTTTTCGCACTTGTGTTGGTTCAAGAAACCACCTTTGCACTTGTATTAGTGTGGAAAAAACACTTTTTGCACTTGTGATAGTGTTGAAAAACCACTTTTCGCACTTGTGTTAGTGTTGAAAATCCACTTTTCGCACTTGTGTTGGTGCAGGAAACCACTTTTGCACTTGTGTTAGTGTTGAAAAACCACTTTTCGCACTTGTGTTGGTGCAGGAAACCACTTTTGCACTTGTATTAGTGTGGAAAAAACACTTTTTGCACTTGTGATAGTGTTGAAAAACCACATTTCGCACTTGTGTTAGTGTTGAAAAACCACTTTTCGCACTTGTGATAGTGTTGAAAAACCACTTTTCGCACTTGTGATAATGTTGAAAAACCACTTTTCGCACTTGTGTTAGTGTTGAAAAACCACTTTTCTCACTTGTGTTAGAGTGGAAAAACCACTTTTTCACTTGTATTAGTGTGGAAAAAACACTTTTTGCACTTGTGATAGTGTTGAAAAACCACTTTTCGCACTTGTGTTAGTGTTGAAAAACCACTTTTCGCACTTGTGTTGGTGCAGTAAACCACTTTTGCACTTGTATTAGTGTGGAAAAAACACTTTTTGCACTTGTGTTAGTGTTGAAAAACAACTTTTCGCACTTGTGTTAGTGTTGAAAAACCACTTTTCACACTTGTGTTGGTGCAGGAAACCACTCTTGCACTTGTATTAGTGTTGAAAAACCACTTTTCGCACTTGTGTTAGTGTTGAAAAACCACTTTTCGCACTTGTGTTAGTGTTGAAAAACCACTTTTCGCACTTGTGTTGGGACAGGAAACCACTTTTGCACTTGTATTAGTGTGGAAAAAACACTTTTTGCACTTGTGATAGTGTTGAAAAACCACTTTTCGCACTTGTGTTAGTGTTGAAAAACCACTTTTCGCACTTGTGTTGGTGCAGGAAACCACTTTTGCACTTGTATTAGTGTGGAAAAACCACTTTTCGCACTTGTGTTAGTGTTGAAAAACCACTTTTCGCACTTGTGTTAGTGTTGAAAAACCACTTTTCGCACTTGTGTTAGTGTTGAAAAACCACTTTTTGCACTTGTGTTGGTGCAGGAAACCACTTTTGCACTTGTATTAGTGTGGAAAAAACACTTTTCGCACTTGTGTTAGTGTTGAAAAACAACTTTTCGCACTTGTGTTAGTGTTGAAAAACCACTTTTCACACTTGTGTTGGTGCAGGAAACCACTTTTGCACTTGTATTAGTGTGGAAAAAACACTTTTCGCACTTGTGTTAGTGTTGAAAAACCACATTTCGCACTTGTGTTAGTGTTGAAAAACCACTTTTCGCACTTGTGTTGGTGCAGGAAACCACTTTTGCACTTCTATTAGTGTGGAAAAACACTTTTTGCACTTGTGATAGTGTTGAAAAACCACTTTTCGCACTTGTGTTAGTGTTGAAAAACAACTTTTCGCACTTGTGTTGGTGCAGGAAACCACTTTTGCACTTGAATGAGTGTGGAAAAACCACTTTTTGCACTTGTGTTAGTGTTGAAAAACCACTTTTCGCACTTGTGTTAGTGTTGAAAAACCACTTTTCACACTTGTGTTGGTGCAGGCAACCACTTTTGCACTTGTATTAGTGTGGAAAAACACTTTTTGCACTTGTGATAGTGTTGAAAAACCACTTTTCGCACTTGTGTTAGTGTTGAAAAACCACTTTTCGCACTTGTGTTGGTGCAGGAAACCACTTTTGCACTTGTATTAGTGTGGAAAAAACACTTTTCGCACTTGTGTTAGTGTTGAAAAACCACGTTTCGCACTTGTGTTAGTGTTGAAAAACCACTTTTCGCACTTGTGTTAGTGTTGAAAAACCACTTTTCGCACTTGTGTTAGTGTTGAAAAACCACTTTTCGCACTTGTGTTGGTGCAGGAAACCACTTTTGCACTTGTATTAGTGTGGAAAAAACACTTTTCGCACTTGTGTTAGTGTTGAAAAACCACGTTTCGCACTTGTGTTAGTGTTGAAAAACCACTTTTCGCACTTGTGTTAGTGTTGAAAAACCACTTTTCGCACTTGTGTTAGTGTTGAAAAACAACTTTTCGCACTTGTGTTGGTGCAGGAAACCACTTTTGCACTTGTATTAGTGTGGCAAAACCACTTTTCGCACTTGTGTTAGTGTTGAAAAACCACTTTTCGCACTTGTGTTAGTGTTGAAAAACCACTTTTCGCACTTGTGTTGGGACAGGAAACCACTTTTGCACTTTTATTAGTGTGGAAAAAACACTTTTTGCACTTGTGATAGTGTTGAAAAACCACTTTTCGCACTTGTGTTAGTGTTGAAAAACCACTTTTCGCACTTGTGTTCGTGCAGGAAACCACTTTTGCACTTGTATTAGTGTGGAAAAACCACTTTTCGCACTTGTGTTAGTGTTGAAAAACCACTTTTCGCACTTGTGTTAGTGTTGAAAAACCACTTTTCGCACTTGTGTTAGTGTTGAAAAACCACTTTTCGCAATTGTGTTAGTGTTGAAAAACAACTTTTCGCAATTGTGTTAGTGTTGAAAAACCACTTTTCACACTTGTGTTGGTGCAGGAAACCACTTTTGCACTTGTATTAGTGTGGAAAAAACACTTTTCGCACTTGTGTTAGTGTTGAAAAACCACATTTCGCACTTGTGTTAGTGTTGAAAAACCACTTTTCGCACTTGTGTTGGTGCAGGAAACCACTTTTGCACTTCTATTAATGTGGAAAAAACACTTTTTGCACTTGTGATAGTGTTGAAAAACCACTTTTCGCACTTGTGTTAGTGTTGAAAAACAACTTTTCGCACTTGTGTTGGTGCAGGAAACCACTTTTGCACTTGAATGAGTGTGGAAAAACCACTTTTCGCACTTGTGTTAGTGTTGAAAAACCACTTTTCGCACTTGTGTTAGTGTTGAAAAACCACTTTTCGCACTTGTGTTGGTGCAGGAAACCACTTTTGCACTTGTATTAGTGTGGAAAAACACTTTTTGCACTTGTGATAGTGTTGAAAAACCACTTTTCGCACTTGTGTTAGTGTTGAAAAACCACTTTTCGCACTTGTGTTGGTGCAGGAAACCACTTTTGCACTTGTATTAGTGTGGGAAAAACACTTTTCGCACTTGTGTTAGTGTTGAAAAACCACGTTTCGCACTTGTGTTAGTGTTGAAAAACCACTTTTCGCACTTGTGTTGGTGCAGGAAACCACTTTTGCACTTGTATTAGTGTGGAAAAAACACTTTTTGCACTTGTGATAGTGTTGAAAAACCACTTTTCGCACTTGTGTTAGTGTTGAAAAACCACTTTTCGCACTTGTGTTGGTGCAGGAAACCACTTTTGCACTTGTATTAGTGTGGAAAAACCACTTTTCGCACTTGTGTTAGTGTTGAAAAACCACTTTTCGTACTTGTGTTAGTGTTGAAAAACAACTTTTCGCACCTGTGTTGGTGCAGGAAACCACTTTTGCACTTGTATTAGTGTGGAAAAACCACTTTTTGCACTTGTGATAGTGTTGAAAACCCACTTTTCGCACATGTGTTAGTGAAGGAACCATCTTTTCGCACTTGTGTTGGTTCAAGAAACCACCTTTGCACTTGTATTAGTGTGGAAAAAACACTTTTTGCACTTGTGATAGTGTTGAAAAACCACTTTTCGCACTTGTGTTAGTGTTGAAAATCCACTTTTCGCACTTGTGTTGGTGCAGGAAACCACTTTTGCACTTGTGTTAGTGTTGAAAAACCACTTTTCGCACTTGTGTTGGTGCAGGAAACCACTTTTGCACTTGTATTAGTGTGGAAAAAACACTTTTTGCACTTGTGATAGTGTTGAAAAACCACATTTCGCACTTGTGTTAGTGTTGAAAAACCACTTTTCGCACTTGTGATAGTGTTGAAAAACCACTTTTCGCACTTGTGATAGTGTTGAAAAACCACTTTTCGCACTTGTGTTAGTGTTGAAAAACCACTTTTCTCACTTGTGTTAGAGTGGAAAAACCACTTTTTCACTTGTATTAGTGTGGAAAAAACACTTTTTGCACTTGTGATAGTGTTGAAAAACCACTTTTCGCACTTGTGTTAGTGTTGAAAAACCACTTTTCGCACTTGTGTTGGTGCAGTAAACCACTTTTGCACTTGTATTAGTGTGGAAAAAACACTTTTTGCACTTGTGTTAGTGTTGAAAAACAACTTTTCGCACTTGTGTTAGTGTTGAAAAACCACTTTTCACACTTGTGTTGGTGCAGGAAACCACTCTTGCACTTGTATTAGTGTTGAAAAACCACTTTTCGCACTTGTGTTAGTGTTGAAAAACCACTTTTCGCACTTGTGTTAGTGTTGAAAAACCACTTTTCGCACTTGTGTTGGGACAGGAAACCACTTTTGCACTTGTATTAGTGTGGAAAAAACACTTTTTGCACTTGTGATAGTGTTGAAAAACCACTTTTCGCACTTGTGTTAGTGTTGAAAAACCACTTTTCGCACTTGTGTTGGTGCAGGAAACCACTTTTGCACTTGTATTAGTGTGGAAAAACCACTTTTCGCACTTGTGTTAGTGTTGAAAAACCACTTTTCGCACTTGTGTTAGTGTTGAAAAACCACTTTTCGCACTTGTGTTAGTGTTGAAAAACCACTTTTTGCACTTGTGTTGGTGCAGGAAACCACTTTTGCACTTGTATTAGTGTGGAAAAAACACTTTTCGCACTTGTGTTAGTGTTGAAAAACAACTTTTCGCACTTGTGTTAGTGTTGAAAAACCACTTTTCACACTTGTGTTGGTGCAGGAAACCACTTTTGCACTTGTATTAGTGTGGAAAAAACACTTTTCGCACTTGTGTTAGTGTTGAAAAACCACATTTCGCACTTGTGTTAGTGTTGAAAAACCACTTTTCGCACTTGTGTTGGTGCAGGAAACCACTTTTGCACTTCTATTAGTGTGGAAAAACACTTTTTGCACTTGTGATAGTGTTGAAAAACCACTTTTCGCACTTGTGTTAGTGTTGAAAAACAACTTTTCGCACTTGTGTTGGTGCAGGAAACCACTTTTGCACTTGAATGAGTGTGGAAAACCACTTTTTGCACTTGTGTTAGTGTTGAAAAACCACTTTTCGCACTTGTGTTAGTGTTGAAAAACCACTTTTCGCACTTGTGTTGGTGCAGGCAACCACTTTTGCACTTGTATTAGTGTGGAAAAACACTTTTTGCACTTGTGATAGTGTTGAAAAACCACTTTTCGCACTTGTGTTAGTGTTGAAAAACCACTTTTCGCACTTGTGTTGGTGCAGGAAACCACTTTTGCACTTGTATTAGTGTGGAAAAAACACTTTTCGCACTTGTGTTAGTGTTGAAAAACCACGTTTCGCACTTGTGTTAGTGTTGAAAAACCACTTTTCGCACTTGTGTTAGTGTTGAAAAACCACTTTTCGCACTTGTGTTAGTGTTGAAAAACCACTTTTTGCACTTGTGTTGGTGCAGGAAACCACTTTTGCACTTGTATTAGTGTGGAAAAAACACTTTTTGCACTTGTGTTAGTGTTGAAAAACAACTTTTCGCACTTGTGTTAGTGTTGAAAAACCACTTTTCACACTTGTGTTGGTGCAGGAAACCACTTTTGCATTTGTATTAGTGTGGAAAAAACACTTTTCGCACTTGTGTTAGTGTTGAAAAACCACTTTTCGCACTTGTGTTAGTGTTGAAAAACCACTTTTCGCACTTGTGTTGGTGCAGGAAACCACTTTTGCACTTCTATTAGTGTGGAAAAAACACTTTTTGCACTTGTGATAGTGTTGAAAAACCACTTTTCGCACTTGTGTTAGTGTTGAAAAACAACTTTTCGCACTTGTGTTGGTGCAGGAAACCACTTTTGCACTTGAATGAGTGTGGAAAAACCACTTTTCGCACTTGTGTTAGTGTTGAAAAACCACTTTTCGCACTTGTGTTAGTGTTGAAAAACCACTTTTCGCACTTGTGTTGGTGCAGGAAACCACTTTTGCACTTGTATTAGTGTGGAAAAACACTTTTTGCACTTATGATAGTGTTGAAAAACCACTTTTCGCACTTGTGTTAGTGTTGAAAAACCACTTTTCGCACTTGTGTTGGTGCAGGAAACCACTTTTGCACTTGTATTAGAGTGGAAAAACCACTTTTCGCACTTGTGTTAGTGTTGAAAAACCACTTTTCGCACTTGTGTTAGTGTTGAAAAACCACTTTTCGCACTTGTGTTAGTGTTGAAAAACCACTTTTTGCACTTGTGTTGGTGCAGGAAACCACTTTTGCACTTGTATTAGTGTGGAAAAAACACTTTTTGCACTTGTGTTAGTGTTGAAAAACAACTTTTCGCACTTGTGTTAGTGTTGAAAAACCACTTTTCACACTTGTGTTGGTGCAGGAAACCACTTTTGCACTTGTATTAGTGTGGAAAAAACACTTTTCGCACTTGTGTTAGTGTTGAAAAACCACTTTTCGCACTTGTGTTAGTGTTGAAAAACCACTTTTCGCACTTGTGTTGGTGCAGGAAACCACTTTTGCACTTCTATTAGTGTGGAAAAAACACTTTTTGCACTTGTGAGAGTGTTGAAAAACCACTTTTCGCACTTGTGTTAGTGTTGAAAAACAACTTTTCGCACTTGTGTTGGTGCAGGAAACCACTTTTGCACTTGAATGAGTGTGGAAAAACTACTTTTCGCACTTGTGTTAGTGTTGAAAAACCACTTTTCGCACTTGTGTTAGTGTTGAAAAACCACTTTTCGCACTTGTGTTGGTGCAGGAAACCACTTTTGCACTTGTATTAGTGTGGAAAAACACTTTTTGCACTTGTGATAGTGTTGAAAAACCACTTTTCGCACTTGTGTTAGTGTCGAAAAACCACTTTTCGCACTTGTGTTGGTGCAGGAAACCACTTTTGCACTTGTATTAGTGTGGAAAAAACACTTTTCGCACTTGTGTTAGTGTTGAAAAACCACGTTTCGCACTTGTGTTAGTGTTGAAAAACCACTTTTCGCACTTGTGTTGGTGCAGGAAACCACTTTTGCACTTGTATTAGTGTGGCAAAACACTTTTTGCACTTGTGATATTGTTGAAAAACCACTTTTCGCACTTGTGTTAGTGTTGAAAAACCACTTTTCGCACTTGTGTTGGTGCAGGAAACCACTTTTGCACTTGTATTAGTGTGGCAAAACCACTTTTCGCACTTGTGTTAGTGTTGAAAAACCACTTTTCGCACTTGTGTTAGTGTTGAAAAACCACTTTTTGCACTTGTGTTGGTGCAGGAAACCACTTTTGCACTTGTATTAGTGTGGTAAAAAGACTTTTCGCACTTATGTTAGTGTTGAAAAAACACTTTTCACACTTGTGTTAGTGTTGAAAAACCACTTTTCGCACTTGTGTTGGTGCAGGAAACCACTTTTGCACTTGTATTAGTGTGGAAAAAACACTTTTTGCACTTGTGATAGTGTTGAAAAACCACTTTTCGCACTTGTGTTAGTGTTGAAAAACCACTTTTCGCACTTGTGTTGGTGCAGGAAACCACTTTTGCACTTGTATTAGTGTGGAAAAACCACTTTTCGCACTTGTGTTAGTGTTGAAAAACCACTTTTCGTACTTGTGTTAGTGTTGAAAAACCACTTTTCGCACCTGTGTTGGTGCAGGAAACCACTTTTGCACTTGTATTAGTGTGGAAAAACCACTTTTTGCACTTGTGATAGTGTTGAAAACCCACTTTTCGCATATGTGTTAGTGAAGGAACCCTCTTTTCGCACTTGTGTTGGTTCAAGAAACCACCTTTGCACTTGTATTAGTGTGGAAAAAACACTTTTTGCACTTGTGATAGTGTTGAAAAACCACTTTTCGCACTTGTGTTAGTGTTGAAAATCCACTTTTCGCACTTGTGTTGGTGCAGGAAACCACTTTTGCACTTGTATTAGTGTGGAAAAAACACTTTTGCACTTGTGATAGTGTTGAAAAACCACTTTTCGCACTTGTGTTAGTGTTGAAAAACCACTTTTCTCACTTGTGTTGGTGCAGGAAACCACTTTTTCACTTGTATTAGTGTGGAAAAAACACTTTTTGCACTTGTGATAGTGTTGAAAAACCACTTTTCGCACTTGTGTTAGTGTTGATAAACCACTTTTCGCACTTGTGTTGGTGCAGTAAACCACTTTTGCACTTGTATTAGTGTGGAAAAACCACATTTCGCACTTGTGTTAGTGTTGAAAAACCACTTTTTGCACTTGTGTTGGTGCAGGAAACCACTTTTGCACTTGTATTAGTGTGGAAAAAACACTTTTTGCACTTGTGATAGTGTTGAAAAACCACATTTCGCACTTGTGTTAGTGTTGAAAAACCACTTTTCGCACTCGTGTTGGTGCAGGAAACCACTTTTGCACTTGTATTAGTGTGGAAAAAACACTTTTTGCACTTGTGATAGTGTTGAAAAACCACTTTTCGCACTTGTGTTAGTGTTGAAAAACCACTTTTCGCACTTGTGTTGGTGCAGGAAACCACTTTTGCACTTGTATTAGTGTGGAAACACCACTTTTCGCACTTGTGTTTGTGTTGAAAAACCACTTTTCGCACTTGTGTTAATGTTGAAAAACCACTTTTCGCACTTGTGTTAGTGTTGAAAAACCACTTTTCGCACTTGTGTTGGTGCAGGAAACCACTTTTGCACTTGTATTAGTGTGGAAAAAACACTTTTCGCACTTGTGTTAGTGTTGAAAAACCACTTTTCGTACTTGTGTTAGTGTTGAAAAACCACTTTTTGCACTTGTGTTGGTGCAGGAAACCACTTTTGCACTTGTATTAGTGTGGAAAAAACACTTTTCGCACTTGTGTTAGTGTTGAAAAACCACTTTTCGCACTTGTGTTAGTGTTGAAAAACCACTTTTTGCACTTGTGTTGGTGCAGGAAACCACTTTTGCACTTGTATTAGTGTGGAAAAAACACTTTTCACACTTGTGTTAGTGTTGAAAAACAACTTTTCGCACTTGTGTTAGTGTTGAAAAACCACTTTTCACACTTGTGTTGGTGCAGGAAACCACTTTTGCACTTGTATTAGTGTTGAAAAACCACTTTTCGCACTTGTGTTAGTGTTGAAAAACAACTTTTCGCACTTGTGTTAGTGTTGAAAAACCACTTTTTGCACTTGTGTTGGTGCAGGAAACCACTTTTGCACTTGTATCAGTGTGGAAAAAACACTTTTCGCACTTGTGTTAGTGTTGAAAAACAACTTTTCGCAATTGTGTTAGTGTTGAAAAACCACTTTTCACACTTGTGTTGGTGCAGGAAACCACTTTTGCACTTGTATTAGTGTGGAAAAAACACTTTTCGCACTTGTGTTAGTGTTGAAAAACCACATTTCGTACTTGTGTTAGTGTTGAAAAACCACTTTTCGCACTTGTGTTGGTGCAGGAAACCACTTTTGCACTTCTATTAATGTGGAAAAAACACTTTTTGCACTTGTGATAGTGTTGAAAAACCACTTTTCGCACTTGTGTTAGTGTTGAAAAACAACTTTTCGCACTTGTGTTGGTGCAGGAAACCACTTTTGCACTTGAATGAGTGTGGAAAAACCACTTTTCGCACTTGTGTTAGTGTTGAAAAACCACTTTTCGCACTTGTGTTAGTGTTGAAAAACCACTTTTCGCACTTGTGTTGGTGCAGGAAACCACTTTTGCACTTGTATTAGTGTGGAAAAACACTTTTTGCACTTGTGATAGTGTTGAAAAACCACTTTTCGCACTTGCGTTAGTGTTGAAAAACCAATTTTCGCACTTGTGTTGGTGCAGGAAACCACTTTTGCACTTGTATTAGTGTGGGAAAAACACTTTTCGCACTTATGTTAGTGTTGAAAAACCACGTTTCGCACTTGTGTTAGTGTTGAAAAACCACTTTTCGCACTTGTGTTGGTGCAGGAAACCACTTTTGCACTTGTATTAGTGTGGAAAAAACACTTTTTGCACTTGTGATAGTGTTGAAAAACCACTTTTCGCACTTGTGTTAGTGTTGAAAAACCACTTTTCGCACTTGTGTTGGTGCAGGAAACCACTTTTGCACTTGTATTAGTGTGGAAAAACCACTTTTCGCACTTGTGTTAGTGTTGAAAAACCACTTTTCGTACTTGTGTTAGTGTTGAAAAACCACTTTTCGCACCTGTGTTGGTGCAGGAAACCACTTTTGCACTTGTATTAGTGTGAAAAACCACTTTTTGCACTTGTGATAGTGTTGAAAACCCACTTTTCGCACATGTGTTAGTGAAGGAACCCTCTTTTCGCACTTGTGTTGGTTCAAGAAACCACCTTTGCACTTGTATTAGTGTGGAAAAAACACTTTTTGCACTTGTGATAGTGTTGAAAAACCACTTTTCGCACTTGTGTTAGTGTTGAAAATCCACTTTTCGCACTTGTGTTGGTGCAGGAAACCACTTTTGCACTTGTGTTAGTGTTGAAAAACCACTTTTCGCACTTGTGTTGGTGCAGGAAACCACTTTTGCACTTGTATTAGTGTGGAAAAAACACTTTTTGCACTTGTGATAGTGTTGAAAAACCACTTTTCACACTTGTGTTGGTGCAGGAAACCACTCTTGCACTTGTATTAGTGTTGAAAAACCACTTTTCGCACTTGTGTTAGTGTTGAAAAACCACTTTTCGCACTTGTGTTAGTGTTGAAAAACCACTTTTCGCACTTGTGTTGGGACAGGAAACCACTTTTGCACTTGTATTAGTGTGGAAAAAACACTTTTTGCACTTGTGATAGTGTTGAAAAACCACTTTTCGCACTTGTGTTAGTGTTGAAAAACCACTTTTCGCACTTGTGTTGGTGCAGGAAACCACTATTGCACTTGTATTAGTGTGGAAAAACCACTTTTCGCACTTGTGTTAGTGTGGAAAAAACACTTTTCGCACTTGTGTTAGTGTTGAAAAACAACTTTTTGCACTTGTGTTAGTGTTGAAAAACCACTTTTCACACTTGTGTTGGTGCAGGAAACCACTTTTGCACTTGTATTAGTGTGGAAAAAACACTTTTCGCACTTGTGTTAGTGTTGAAAAACCACATTTCGCACTTGTGTTAGTGTTGAAAAACCACTTTTCGCACTTGTGTTGGTGCAGGAAACCACTTTTGCACTTCTATTAGTGTGGAAAAACACTTTTTGCACTTGTGATAGTGTTTAAAAACCACTTTTCGCACTTGTGTTAGTGTTGAAAAACAACTTTTCGCACTTGTGTTGGTGCAGGAAACCACTTTTGCACTTGAATGAGTGTGGAAAAACCACTTTTTGCACTTGTGTTAGTGTTGAAAAACCACTTTTCGCACTTGTGTTAGTGTTGAAAAACCACTTTTCGCACTTGTGTTGGTGCAGGCAACCACTTTTGCACTTGTATTAGTGTGGAAAAACACTTTTTGCACTTGTGATAGTGTTGAAAAACCACTTTTCGCACTTGTGTTAGTGTTGAAAAACCACTTTTCGCACTTGTGTTGGTGCAGGAAACCACTTTTGCACTTGTATTAGTGTGGAAAAACCACTTTTCGCACTTGTGTTAGTGTTGAAAAACCACTTTTCGTACTTGTGTTAGTGTTGAAAAACCACTTTTCGCACCTGTGTTGGTGCAGGAAACCACTTTTGCACTTGTATTAGTGTGGAAAAACCACTTTTTGCACTTGTGATAGTGTTGAAAACCCACTTTTCGCATATGTGTTAGTGAAGGAACCCTCTTTTCGCACTTGTGTTGGTTCAAGAAACCACCTTTGCACTTGTATTAGTGTGGAAAAAACACTTTTTGCACTTGTGATAGTGTTGAAAAACCACTTTTCGCACTTGTGTTAGTGTTGAAAATCCACTTTTCGCACTTGTGTTGGTGCAGGAAACCACTTTTGCACTTGTATTAGTGTGGAAAAAACACTTTTGCACTTGTGATAGTGGTGAAAAACCACTTTTCGCACTTGTGTTAGTGTTGAAAAACCACTTTTCTCACTTGTGTTGGTGCAGGAAACCACTTTTTCACTTGTATTAGTGTGGAAAAAACACTTTTTGCACTTGTGATAGTGTTGAAAAACCACTTTTCGCACTTGTGTTAGTGTTGATAAACCACTTTTCGCACTTGTGTTGGTGCAGTAAACCACTTTTGCACTTGTATTAGTGTGGAAAAACCACATTTCGCACTTGTGTTAGTGTTGAAAAACCACTTTTTGCACTTGTGTTGGTGCAGGAAACCACTTTTGCACTTGTATTAGTGTGGAAAAAACACTTTTTGCACTTGTGATAGTGTTGAAAAACCACATTTCGCACTTGTGTTAGTGTTGAAAAACCACTTTTCGCACTCGTGTTGGTGCAGGAAACCACTTTTGCACTTGTATTAGTGTGGAAAAAACACTTTTTGCACTTGTGATAGTGTTGAAAAACCACTTTTCGCACTTGTGTTAGTGTTGAAAAACCACTTTTCGCACTTGTGTTGGTGCAGGAAACCACTTTTGCACTTGTATTAGTGTGGAAACACCACTTTTCGCACTTGTGTTTGTGTTGAAAAACCACTTTTCGCACTTGTGTTAATGTTGAAAAACCACTTTTCGCACTTGTGTTAGTGTTGAAAAACCACTTTTCGCACTTGTGTTGGTGCAGGAAACCACTTTTGCACTTGTATTAGTGTGGAAAAAACACTTTTCGCACTTGTGTTAGTGTTGAAAAACCACTTTTCGTACTTGTGTTAGTGTTGAAAAACCACTTTTTGCACTTGTGTTGGTGCAGGAAACCACTTTTGCACTTGTATTAGTGTGGAAAAAACACTTTTCGCACTTGTGTTAGTGTTGAAAAACCACTTTTCGCACTTGTGTTAGTGTTGAAAAACCACTTTTTGCACTTGTGTTGGTGCAGGAAACCACTTTTGCACTTGTATTAGTGTGGAAAAAACACTTTTCACACTTGTGTTAGTGTTGAAAAACAACTTTTCGCACTTGTGTTAGTGTTGAAAAACCACTTTTCACACTTGTGTTGGTGCAGGAAACCACTTTTGCACTTGTATTAGTGTTGAAAAACCACTTTTCGCACTTGTGTTAGTGTTGAAAAACAACTTTTCGCACTTGTGTTAGTGTTGAAAAACCACTTTTTGCACTTGTGTTGGTGCAGGAAACCACTTTTGCACTTGTATTAGTGTGGAAAAAACACTTTTCGCACTTGTGTTAGTGTTGAAAAACAACTTTTCGCAATTGTGTTAGTGTTGAAAAACCACTTTTCACACTTGTGTTGGTGCAGGAAACCACTTTTGCACTTGTATTAGTGTGGAAAAAACACTTTTCGCACTTGTGTTAGTGTTGAAAAACCACATTTCGTACTTGTGTTAGTGTTGAAAAACCACTTTTCGCACTTGTGTTGGTGCAGGAAACCACTTTTGCACTTCTATTAATGTGGAAAAAACACTTTTTGCACTTGTGTTAGTGTTGAAAAACAACTTTTCGCACTTGTGTTAGTGTTGAAAAACCACTTTTCACACTTGTGTTGGTGCAGGAAACCACTTTTGCACTTGTATTAGTGTGGAAAAAACACTTTTCGCACTTGTGTTAGTGTTGAAAAACCACTTTTCGCACTTGTGTTAGTGTTGAAAAACCACTTTTCGCACTTGTGTTGGTGCAGGAAACCACTTTTGCACTTCTATTAGTGTGGAAAAAACACTTTTTGCACTTGTGAGAGTGTTGAAAAACCACTTTTCGCACTTGTGTTAGTGTTGAAAAACAACTTTTCGCACTTGTGTTGGTGCAGGAAACCACTTTTGCACTTGAATGAGTGTGGAAAAACTACTTTTCGCACTTGTGTTAGTGTTGAAAAACCACTTTTCGCACTTGTGTTAGTGTTGAAAAACCACTTTTCGCACTTGTGTTGGTGCAGGAAACCACTTTTGCACTTGTATTAGTGTGGAAAAACACTTTTTGCACTTGTGATAGTGTTGAAAAACCACTTTTCGCACTTGTGTTAGTGTCGAAAAACCACTTTTCGCACTTGTGTTGGTGCAGGAAACCACTTTTGCACTTGTATTAGTGTGGAAAAAACACTTTTCGCACTTGTGTTAGTGTTGAAAAACCACGTTTCGCACTTGTGTTAGTGTTGAAAAACCACTTTTCGCACTTGTGTTGGTGCAGGAAACCACTTTTGCACTTGTATTAGTGTGGCAAAACACTTTTTGCACTTGTGATATTGTTGAAAAACCACTTTTCGCACTTGTGTTAGTGTTGAAAAACCACTTTTCGCACTTGTGTTGGTGCAGGAAACCACTTTTGCACTTGTATTAGTGTGGCAAAACCACTTTTCGCACTTGTGTTAGTGTTGAAAAACCACTTTTCGCACTTGTGTTAGTGTTGAAAAACCACTTTTTGCACTTGTGTTGGTGCAGGAAACCACTTTTGCACTTGTATTAGTGTGGTAAAAAGACTTTTCGCACTTATGTTAGTGTTGAAAAAACACTTTTCACACTTGTGTTAGTGTTGAAAAACCACTTTTCGCACTTGTGTTGGTGCAGGAAACCACTTTTGCACTTGTATTAGTGTGGAAAAAACACTTTTTGCACTTGTGATAGTGTTGAAAAACCACTTTTCGCACTTGTGTTAGTGTTGAAAAACCACTTTTCGCACTTGTGTTGGTGCAGGAAACCACTTTTGCACTTGTATTAGTGTGGAAAAACCACTTTTCGCACTTGTGTTAGTGTTGAAAAACCACTTTTCGTACTTGTGTTAGTGTTGAAAAACCACTTTTCGCACCTGTGTTGGTGCAGGAAACCACTTTTGCACTTGTATTAGTGTGGAAAAACCACTTTTTGCACTTGTGATAGTGTTGAAAACCCACTTTTCGCATATGTGTTAGTGAAGGAACCCTCTTTTCACACTTGTGTTGGTTCAAGAAACCACCTTTGCACTTGTATTAGTGTGGAAAAAACACTTTTTGCACTTGTGATAGTGTTGAAAAACCACTTTTCGCACTTGTGTTAGTGTTGAAAATCCACTTTTCGCACTTGTGTTGGTGCAGGAAACCACTTTTGCACTTGTATTAGTGTGGAAAAAACACTTTTGCACTTGTGATAGTGTTGAAAAACCACTTTTCGCACTTGTGTTAGTGTTGAAAAACCACTTTTCTCACTTGTGTTGGTGCAGGAAACCACTTTTTCACTTGTATTAGTGTGGAAAAAACACTTTTTGCACTTGTGATAGTGTTGAAAAACCACTTTTCGCACTTGTGTTAGTGTTGATAAACCACTTTTCGCACTTGTGTTGGTGCAGTAAACCACTTTTGCACTTGTATTAGTGTGGAAAAACCACATTTCGCACTTGTGTTAGTGTTGAAAAACCACTTTTTGCACTTGTGTTGGTGCAGGAAACCACTTTTGCACTTGTATTAGTGTGGAAAAAACACTTTTTGCACTTGTGATAGTGTTGAAAAACCACATTTCGCACTTGTGTTAGTGTTGAAAAACCACTTTTCGCACTCGTGTTGGTGCAGGAAACCACTTTTGCACTTGTATTAGTGTGGAAAAAACACTTTTTGCACTTGTGATAGTGTTGAAAAACCACTTTTCGCACTTGTGTTAGTGTTGAAAAACCACTTTTCGCACTTGTGTTGGTGCAGGAAACCACTTTTGCACTTGTATTAGTGTGGAAACACCACTTTTCGCACTTGTGTTTGTGTTGAAAAACCACTTTTCGCACTTGTGTTAATGTTGAAAAACCACTTTTCGCACTTGTGTTAGTGTTGAAAAACCACTTTTCGCACTTGTGTTGGTGCAGGAAACCACTTTTGCACTTGTATTAGTGTGGAAAAAACACTTTTCGCACTTGTGTTAGTGTTGAAAAACCACTTTTCGTACTTGTGTTAGTGTTGAAAAACCACTTTTTGCACTTGTGTTGGTGCAGGAAACCACTTTTGCACTTGTATTAGTGTGGAAAAAACACTTTTCGCACTTGTGTTAGTGTTGAAAAACCACTTTTCGCACTTGTGTTAGTGTTGAAAAACCACTTTTTGCACTTGTGTTGGTGCAGGAAACCACTTTTGCACTTGTATTAGTGTGGAAAAAACACTTTTCACACTTGTGTTAGTGTTGAAAAACAACTTTTCGCACTTGTGTTAGTGTTGAAAAACCACTTTTCACACTTGTGTTGGTGCAGGAAACCACTTTTGCACTTGTATTAGTGTTGAAAAACCACTTTTCGCACTTGTGTTAGTGTTGAAAAACAACTTTTCGCACTTGTGTTAGTGTTGAAAAACCACTTTTTGCACTTGTGTTGGTGCAGGAAACCACTTTTGCACTTGTATCAGTGTGGAAAAAACACTTTTCGCACTTGTGTTAGTGTTGAAAAACAACTTTTCGCAATTGTGTTAGTGTTGAAAAACCACTTTTCACACTTGTGTTGGTGCAGGAAACCACTTTTGCACTTGTATTAGTGTGGAAAAAACACTTTTCGCACTTGTGTTAGTGTTGAAAAACCACATTTCGTACTTGTGTTAGTGTTGAAAAACCACTTTTCGCACTTGTGTTGGTGCAGGAAACCACTTTTGCACTTCTATTAATGTGGAAAAAACACTTTTTGCACTTGTGATAGTGTTGAAAAACCACTTTTCGCACTTGTGTTAGTGTTGAAAAACAACTTTTCGCACTTGTGTTGGTGCAGGAAACCACTTTTGCACTTGAATGAGTGTGGAAAAACCACTTTTCGCACTTGTGTTAGTGTTGAAAAACCACTTTTCGCACTTGTGTTAGTGTTGAAAAACCACTTTTCGCACTTGTGTTGGTGCAGGAAACCACTTTTGCACTTGTATTAGTGTGGAAAAACACTTTTTGCACTTGTGATAGTGTTGAAAAACCACTTTTCGCACTTGCGTTAGTGTTGAAAAACCAATTTTCGCACTTGTGTTGGTGCAGGAAACCACTTTTGCACTTGTATTAGTGTGGGAAAAACACTTTTCGCACTTGTGTTAGTGTTGAAAAACCACGTTTCGCACTTGTGTTAGTGTTGAAAAACCACTTTTCGCACTTGTGTTGGTGCAGGAAACCACTTTTGCACTTGTATTAGTGTGGAAAAAACACTTTTTGCACTTGTGATAGTGTTGAAAAACCACTTTTCGCACTTGTGTTAGTGTTGAAAAACCACTTTTCGCACTTGTGTTGGTGCAGGAAACCACTTTTGCACTTGTATTAGTGTGGAAAAACCACTTTTCGCACTTGTGTTAGTGTTGAAAAACCACTTTTCGTACTTGTGTTAGTGTTGAAAAACCACTTTTCGCACCTGTGTTGGTGCAGGAAACCACTTTTGCACTTGTATTAGTGTGAAAAACCACTTTTTGCACTTGTGATAGTGTTGAAAACCCACTTTTCGCACATGTGTTAGTGAAGGAACCCTCTTTTCGCACTTGTGTTGGTTCAAGAAACCACCTTTGCACTTGTATTAGTGTGGAAAAAACACTTTTTGCACTTGTGATAGTGTTGAAAAACCACTTTTCGCACTTGTGTTAGTGTTGAAAATCCACTTTTCGCACTTGTGTTGGTGCAGGAAACCACTTTTGCACTTGTGTTAGTGTTGAAAAACCACTTTTCGCACTTGTGTTGGTGCAGGAAACCACTTTTGCACTTGTATTAGTGTGGAAAAAACACTTTTTGCACTTGTGATAGTGTTGAAAAACCACATTTCGCACTTGTGTTAGTGGTGAAAAACCACTTTTCGCACTTGTGATAGTGTTGAAAAACCACTTTTCGCACTTGTGATAGTGTTGAAAAACCACTTTTCGCACTTGTGTTAGTGTTGAAAAACCACTTTTCTCACTTGTGTTAGAGTGGAAAAACCACTTTTTCACTTGTATTAGTGTGGAAAAAACACTTTTTGCACTTGTGATAGTGTTGAAAAACCACTTTTCGCACTTGTGTTAGTGTTGAAAAACCACTTTTCGCACTTGTGTTGGTGCAGTAAACCACTTTTGCACTTGTATTAGTGTGGAAAAAAAAAATTTTTGCACTTGTGTTAGTGTTGAAAAACAACTTTTCGCACTTGTGTTAGTGTTGAAAAACCACTTTTCACACTTGTGTTGGTGCAGGAAACCACTCTTGCACTTGTATTAGTGTTGAAAAACCACTTTTCGCACTTGTGTTAGTGTTGAAAAACCACTTTTCGCACTTGTGTTAGTGTTGAAAAACCACTTTTCGCACTTGTGTTGGGACAGGAAACCACTTTTGCACTTGTATTAGTGTGGAAAAAACACTTTTTGCACTTGTGATAGTGTTGAAAAACCACTTTTCGCACTTGTGTTAGTGTTGAAAAACCACTTTTCGCACTTGTGTTGGTGCAGGAAACCACTATTGCACTTGTATTAGTGTGGAAAAACCACTTTTCGCACTTGTGTTAGTGTTGAAAAACCACTTTTCGCACTTGTGTTAGTGTTGAAAAACCACTTTTCGCACTTGTGTTAGTGTTGAAAAACCACTTTTTGCACTTGTGTTGGTGCAGGAAACCACTTTTGCACTTGTATTAGTGTGGAAAAAACACTTTTCGCACTTGTGTTAGTGTTGAAAAACAACTTTTTGCACTTGTGTTAGTGTTGAAAAACCACTTTTCACACTTGTGTTGGTGCAGGAAACCACTTTTGCACTTGTATTAGTGTGGAAAAAACACTTTTCGCACTTGTGTTAGTGTTGAAAAACCACATTTCGCACTTGTGTTAGTGTTGAAAAACCACTTTTCGCACTTGTGTTGGTGCAGGAAACCACTTTTGCACTTCTATTAGTGTGGAAAAACCACTTTTTGCACTTGTGTTAGTGTTGAAAAACCACTTTTCGCACTTGTGTTAGTGTTGAAAAACCACTTTTCGCACTTGTGTTGGTGCAGGCAACCACTTTTGCACTTGTATTAGTGTGGAAAAACACTTTTTGCACTTGTGATAGTGTTGAAAAACCACTTTTCGCACTTGTGTTAGTGTTGAAAAACCACTTTTCGCACTTGTGTTGGTGCAGGAAACCACTTTTGCACTTGTATTAGTGTGGAAAAACCACTTTTCGCACTTGTGTTAGTGTTGAAAAACCACTTTTCGTACTTGTGTTAGTGTTGAAAAACCACTTTTCGCACCTGTGTTGGTGCAGGAAACCACTTTTGCACTTGTATTAGTGTGGAAAAACCACTTTTTGCACTTGTGATAGTGTTGAAAACCCACTTTTCGCATATGTGTTAGTGAAGGAACCCTCTTTTCGCACTTGTGTTGGTTCAAGAAACCACCTTTGCACTTGTATTAGTGTGGAAAAAACACTTTTTGCACTTGTGATAGTGTTGAAAAACCACTTTTCGCACTTGTGTTAGTGTTGAAAATCCACTTTTCGCACTTGTGTTGGTGCAGGAAACCACTTTTGCACTTGTATTAGTGTGGAAAAAACACTTTTGCACTTGTGATAGTGTTGAAAAACCACTTTTCGCACTTGTGTTAGTGTTGAAAAACCACTTTTCTCACTTGTGTTGGTGCAGGAAACCACTTTTTCACTTGTATTAGTGTGGAAAAAACACTTTTTGCACTTGTGATAGTGTTGAAAAACCACTTTTCGCACTTGTGTTAGTGTTGATAAACCACTTTTCGCACTTGTGTTGGTGCAGTAAACCACTTTTGCACTTGTATTAGTGTGGAAAAACCACATTTCGCACTTGTGTTAGTGTTGAAAAACCACTTTTTGCACTTGTGTTGGTGCAGGAAACCACTTTTGCACTTGTATTAGTGTGGAAAAAACACTTTTTGCACTTGTGATAGTGTTGAAAAACCACATTTCGCACTTGTGTTAGTGTTGAAAAACCACTTTTCGCACTCGTGTTGGTGCAGGAAACCACTTTTGCACTTGTATTAGTGTGGAAAAAACACTTTTTGCACTTGTGATAGTGTTGAAAAACCACTTTTCGCACTTGTGTTAGTGTTGAAAAACCACTTTTCGCACTTGTGTTGGTGCAGGAAACCACTTTTGCACTTGTATTAGTGTGGAAACACCACTTTTCGCACTTGTGTTTGTGTTGAAAAACCACTTTTCGCACTTGTGTTAATGTTGAAAAACCACTTTTCGCACTTGTGTTAGTGTTGAAAAACCACTTTTCGCACTTGTGTTGGTGCAGGAAACCACTTTTGCACTTGTATTAGTGTGGAAAAAACACTTTTCGCACTTGTGTTAGTGTTGAAAAACCACTTTTCGTACTTGTGTTAGTGTTGAAAAACCACTTTTTGCACTTGTGTTGGTGCAGGAAACCACTTTTGCACTTGTATTAGTGTGGAAAAAACACTTTTCGCACTTGTGTTAGTGTTGAAAAACCACTTTTCGCACTTGTGTTAGTGTTGAAAAACCACTTTTTGCACTTGTGTTGGTGCAGGAAACCACTTTTGCACTTGTATTAGTGTGGAAAAAACACTTTTCACACTTGTGTTAGTGTTGAAAAACAACTTTTCGCACTTGTGTTAGTGTTGAAAAACCACTTTTCACACTTGTGTTGGTGCAGGAAACCACTTTTGCACTTGTATTAGTGTTGAAAAACCACTTTTCGCACTTGTGTTAGTGTTGAAAAACAACTTTTCGCACTTGTGTTAGTGTTGAAAAACCACTTTTTGCACTTGTGTTGGTGCAGGAAACCACTTTTGCACTTGTATTAGTGTGGAAAAAACACTTTTCGCACTTGTGTTAGTGTTGAAAAACAACTTTTCGCAATTGTGTTAGTGTTGAAAAACCACTTTTCACACTTGTGTTGGTGCAGGAAACCACTTTTGCACTTGTATTAGTGTGGAAAAAACACTTTTCGCACTTGTGTTAGTGTTGAAAAACCACATTTCGTACTTGTGTTAGTGTTGAAAAACCACTTTTCGCACTTGTGTTGGTGCAGGAAACCACTTTTGCACTTCTATTAATGTGGAAAAAACACTTTTTGCACTTGTGATAGTGTTGAAAAACCACTTTTCGCACTTGTGTTAGTGTTGAAAAACAACTTTTCGCACTTGTGTTGGTGCAGGAAACCACTTTTGCACTTGAATGAGTGTGGAAAAACCACTTTTCGCACTTGTGTTAGTGTTGAAAAACCACTTTTCGCACTTGTGTTAGTGTTGAAAAACCACTTTTCGCACTTGTGTTGGTGCAGGAAACCACTTTTGCACTTGTATTAGTGTGGAAAAACACTTTTTGCACTTGTGATAGTGTTGAAAAACCACTTTTCGCACTTGCGTTAGTGTTGAAAAACCAATTTTCGCACTTGTGTTGGTGCAGGAAACCACTTTTGCACTTGTATTAGTGTGGGAAAAACACTTTTCGCACTTGTGTTAGTGTTGAAAAACCACGTTTCGCACTTGTGTTAGTGTTGAAAAACCACTTTTCGCACTTGTGTTGGTGCAGGAAACCACTTTTGCACTTGTATTAGTGTGGAAAAAACACTTTTTGCACTTGTGATAGTGTTGAAAAACCACTTTTCGCACTTGTGTTAGTGTTGAAAAACCACTTTTCGCACTTGTGTTGGTGCAGGAAACCACTTTTGCACTTGTATTAGTGTGGAAAAACCACTTTTCGCACTTGTGTTAGTGTTGAAAAACCACTTTTCGTACTTGTGTTAGTGTTGAAAAACCACTTTTCGCACCTGTGTTGGTGCAGGAAACCACTTTTGCACTTGTATTAGTGTGAAAAACCACTTTTTGCACTTGTGATAGTGTTGAAAACCCACTTTTCGCACATGTGTTAGTGAAGGAACCCTCTTTTCGCACTTGTGTTGGTTCAAGAAACCACCTTTGCACTTGTATTAGTGTGGAAAAAACACTTTTTGCACTTGTGATAGTGTTGAAAAACCACTTTTCGCACTTGTGTTAGTGTTGAAAATCCACTTTTCGCACTTGTGTTGGTGCAGGAAACCACTTTTGCACTTGTGTTAGTGTTGAAAAACCACTTTTCGCACTTGTGTTGGTGCAGGAAACCACTTTTGCACTTGTATTAGTGTGGAAAAAACACTTTTTGCACTTGTGATAGTGTTGAAAAACCACATTTCGCACTTGTGTTAGTGGTGAAAAACCACTTTTCGCACTTGTGATAGTGTTGAAAAACCACTTTTCGCACTTGTGATAGTGTTGAAAAACCACTTTTCGCACTTGTGTTAGTGTTGAAAAACCACTTTTCTCACTTGTGTTAGAGTGGAAAAACCACTTTTTCACTTGTATTAGTGTGGAAAAAACACTTTTTGCACTTGTGATAGTGTTGAAAAACCACTTTTCGCACTTGTGTTAGTGTTGAAAAACCACTTTTCGCACTTGTGTTGGTGCAGTAAACCACTTTTGCACTTGTATTAGTGTGGAAAAAACACTTTTTGCACTTGTGTTAGTGTTGAAAAACAACTTTTCGCACTTGTGTTAGTGTTGAAAAACCACTTTTCACACTTGTGTTGGTGCAGGAAACCACTCTTGCACTTGTATTAGTGTTGAAAAACCACTTTTCGCACTTGTGTTAGTGTTGAAAAACCACTTTTCGCACTTGTGTTAGTGTTGAAAAACCACTTTTCGCACTTGTGTTGGGACAGGAAACCACTTTTGCACTTGTATTAGTGTGGAAAAAACACTTTTTGCACTTGTGATAGTGTTGAAAAACCACTTTTCGCACTTGTGTTAGTGTTGAAAAACCACTTTTCGCACTTGTGTTGGTGCAGGAAACCACTTTTGCACTTGTATTAGTGTGGAAAAACCACTTTTCGCACTTGTGTTAGTGTTGAAAAACCACTTTTCGCACTTGTGTTAGTGTTGAAAAACCACTTTTCGCACTTGTGTTAGTGTTGAAAAACCACTTTTTGCACTTGTGTTGGTGCAGGAAACCACTTTTGCACTTGTATTAGTGTGGAAAAAACACTTTTCGCACTTGTGTTAGTGTTGAAAAACAACTTTTTGCACTTGTGTTAGTGTTGAAAAACCACTTTTCACACTTGTGTTGGTGCAGGAAACCACTTTTGCACTTGTATTAGTGTGGAAAAAACACTTTTCGCACTTGTGTTAGTGTTGAAAAACCACATTTCGCACTTGTGTTAGTGTTGAAAAACCACTTTTCGCACTTGTGTTGGTGCAGGAAACCACTTTTGCACTTCTATTAGTGTGGAAAAACACTTTTTGCACTTGTGATAGTGTTGAAAAACCACTTTTCGCACTTGTGTTAGTGTTGAAAAACAACTTTTCGCACTTGTGTTGGTGCAGGAAACCACTTTTGCACTTGAATGAGTGTGGAAAAACCACTTTTTGCACTTGTGTTAGTGTTGAAAAACCACTTTTCGCACTTGTGTTAGTGTTGAAAAACCACTTTTCGCACTTGTGTTGGTGCAGGCAACCACTTTTGCACTTGTATTAGTGTGGAAAAACACTTTTTGCACTTGTGATAGTGTTGAAAAACCACTTTTCGCACTTGTGTTAGTGTTGAAAAACCACTTTTCGCACTTGTGTTGGTGCAGGAAACCACTTTTGCACTTGTATTAGTGTGGAAAAAACACTTTTCGCACTTGTGTTAGTGTTGAAAAACCACGTTTCGCACTTGTGTTAATGTTGAAAAACCACTTTTCGTAATTGTGTTAGTGTTGAAAAACCACTTTTCGCACTTGTGTTAGTGTTGAAAAACCACTTTTCGCACTTGTGTTGGTGCAGGAAACCACTTTTGCACTTGTATTAGTGTGGAAAAAACACTTTTCACACTTGTGTTAGTGTTGAAAAACCATGTTTCGCACTTGTGTTAGTGTTGAAAAACCACTTTTCGCACTTGTGTTAGTGTTGAAAAACCACTTTTCGCACTTGTGTTAGTGTTGAAAAACAACTTTTCGCACTTGTGTTGGTGCAGGAAACCACTTTTGCACTTGTATTAGTGTGGCAAAACCACTTTTCGCACTTGTGTTAGTGTTGAAAAACCACTTTTCGCACTTGTGTTAGTGTTGAAAAACCACTTTTCGCACTTGTGTTGGGACAGGAAACCACTTTTGCACTTTTATTAGTGTGGAAAAAACACTTTTTGCACTTGTGATAGTGTTGAAAAACCACTTTTCGCACTTGTGTTAGTGTTGAAAAACCACTTTTCGCACTTGTGTTCGTGCAGGAAACCACTTTTGCACTTGTATTAGTGTGGAAAAACCACTTTTCGCACTTGTGTTAGTGTTGAAAAACCACTTTTCGCACTTGTGTTAGTGTTGAAAAACCACTTTTCGCACTTGTGTTAGTGTTGAAAAACCACTTTTTGCACTTGTGTTGGTGCAGGAAACCACTTTTGCACTTGTATTAGTGTGGAAAAAACACTTTTCGCACTTGTGTTAGTGTTGAAAAACAACTTTTCGCAATTGTGTTAGTGTTGAAAAACCACTTTTCACACTTGTGTTGGTGCAGGAAACCACTTTTGCACTTGTATTAGTGTGGAAAAAACACTTTTCGCACTTGTGTTAGTGTTGAAAAACCACATTTCGCACTTGTGTTAGTGTTGAAAAACCACTTTTCGCACTTGTGTTGGTGCAGGAAACCACTTTTGCACTTCTATTAATGTGGAAAAAACACTTTTTGCACTTGTGATAGTGTTGAAAAACCACTTTTCGCACTTGTGTTAGTGTTGAAAAACAACTTTTCGCACTTGTGTTGGTGCAGGAAACCACTTTTGCACTTGAATGAGTGTGGAAAAACCACTTTTCGCACTTGTGTTAGTGTTGAAAAACCACTTTTCGCACTTGTGTTAGTGTTGAAAAACCACTTTTCGCACTTGTGTTGGTGCAGGAAACCACTTTTGCACTTGTATTAGTGTGGAAAAACACTTTTTGCACTTGTGATAGTGTTGAAAAACCACTTTTCGCACTTGTGTTAGTGTTGAAAAACCACTTTTCGCACTTGTGTTGGTGCAGGAAACCACTTTTGCACTTGTATTAGTGTGGGAAAAACACTTTTCGCACTTGTGTTAGTGTTGAAAAACCACGTTTCGCACTTGTGTTAGTGTTGAAAAACCACTTTTCGCACTTGTGTTGGTGCAGGAAACCACTTTTGCACTTGTATTAGTGTGGAAAAAACACTTTTTGCACTTGTGATAGTGTTGAAAAACCACTTTTCGCACTTGTGTTAGTGTTGAAAAACCACTTTTCGCACTTGTGTTGGTGCAGGAAACCACTTTTGCACTTGTATTAGTGTGGAAAAACCACTTTTCGCACTTGTGTTAGTGTTGAAAAACCACTTTTCGTACTTGTGTTAGTGTTGAAAAACCACTTTTCGCACCTGTGTTGGTGCAGGAAACCACTTTTGCACTTGTATTAGTGTGGAAAAACCACTTTTTGCACTTGTGATAGTGTTGAAAACCCACTTTTCGCACATGTGTTAGTGAAGGAACCATCTTTTCGCACTTGTGTTGGTTCAAGAAACCACCTTTGCACTTGTATTAGTGTGGAAAAAACACTTTTTGCACTTGTGATAGTGTTGAAAAACCACTTTTCGCACTTGTGTTAGTGTTGAAAATCCACTTTTCGCACTTGTGTTGGTGCAGGAAACCACTTTTGCACTTGTGTTAGTGTTGAAAAACCACTTTTCGCACTTGTGTTGGTGCAGGAAACCACTTTTGCACTTGTATTAGTGTGGAAAAAACACTTTTTGCACTTGTGATAGTGTTGAAAAACCACATTTCGCACTTGTGTTAGTGTTGAAAAACCACTTTTCGCACTTGTGATAGTGTTGAAAAACCACTTTTCGCACTTGTGATAGTGTTGAAAAACCACTTTTCGCACTTGTGTTAGTGTTGAAAAACCACTTTTCTCACTTGTGTTAGAGTGGAAAAACCACTTTTTCACTTGTATTAGTGTGGAAAAAACACTTTTTGCACTTGTGATAGTGTTGAAAAACCACTTTTCGCACTTGTGTTAGTGTTGAAAAACCACTTTTCGCACTTGTGTTGGTGCAGTAAACCACTTTTGCACTTGTATTAGTGTGGAAAAAACACTTTTTGCACTTGTGTTGGGACAGGAAACCACTTTTGCACTTGTATTAGTGTGGAAAAAACACTTTTTGCACTTGTGATAGTGTTGAAAAACCACTTTTGCACTTGTGTTAGTGTTGAAAAACAACTTTTCGCACTTGTGTTAGTGTTGAAAAACCACTTTTCACACTTGTGTTGGTGCAGGAAACCACTCTTGCACTTGTATTAGTGTTGAAAAACCACTTTTCGCACTTGTGTTAGTGTTGAAAAACCACTTTTCGCACTTGTGTTAGTGTTGAAAAACCACTTTTCGCACTTGTGTTGGGACAGGAAACCACTTTTGCACTTGTATTAGTGTGGAAAAAACACTTTTTGCACTTGTGATAGTGTTGAAAAACCACTTTTCGCACTTGTGTTAGTGTTGAAAAACCACTTTTCGCACTTGTGTTGGTGCAGGAAACCACTTTTGCACTTGTATTAGTGTGGAAAAACCACTTTTTGCACTTGTGTTAGTGTTGAAAAACCACTTTTCGCACTTGTGTTAGTGTTGAAAAACCACTTTTCGCACTTGTGTTAGTGTTGAAAAACCACTTTTTGCACTTGTGTTGGTGCAGGAAACCACTTTTGCACTTGTATTAGTGTGGAAAAAACACTTTTCGCACTTGTGTTAGTGTTGAAAAACAACTTTTCGCACTTATGTTAGTGTTGAAAAACCACTTTTCACACTTGTGTTGGTGCAGGAAACCACTTTTGCACTTGTATTAGTGTGGAAATAACACTTTTCGCACTTGTGTTAGTGTTGAAAAACCACATTTCGCACTTGTGTTAGTGTTGAAAAACCACTTTTCGCACTTGTGTTGGTGCAGGAAACCACTTTTGCACTTGTATTAGTGTGGAAAAACCACTTTTCGCACTTGTGTTAGTGTTGAAAACCCACTTTTCGTACTTGTGTTAGTGTTGAAAAACCACTTTTCGCACCTGTGTTGGTGCAGGAAACCACTTTTGCACTTGTATTAGTGTGGAAAAACCACTTTTTGCACTTGTGATAGTGTTGAAAACCCACTTTTCGCACATGTGTTAGTGAAGGAACCATCTTTTCGCACTTGTGTTGGTTCAAGAAACCACCTTTGCACTTGTATTAGTGTGGAAAAAACACTTTTTGCACTTGTGATAGTGTTGAAAAACCACTTTTCGCACTTGTGTTAGTGTTGAAAATCCACTTTTCGCACTTGTGTTGGTGCAGGAAACCACTTTTGCACTTGTGTTAGTGTTGAAAAACCACTTTTCGCACTTGTGTTGGTGCAGGAAACCACTTTTGCACTTGTATTAGTGTGGAAAAAACACTTTTTGCACTTGTGATAGTGTTGAAAAACCACATTTCGCACTTGTGTTAGTGTTGAAAAACCACTTTTCGCACTTGTGATAGTGTTGAAAAACCACTTTTCGCACTTGTGATAGTGTTGAAAAACCACTTTTCGCACTTGTGTTAGTGTTGAAAAACCACTTTTCTCACTTGTGTTAGAGTGGAAAAACCACTTTTTCACTTGTATTAGTGTGGAAAAAACACTTTTTGCACTTGTGATAGTGTTGAAAAACCACTTTTCGCACTTGTGTTAGTGTTGAAAAACCACTTTTCGCACTTGTGTTGGTGCAGTAAACCACTTTTGCACTTGTATTAGTGTGGAAAAAACACTTTTTGCACTTGTGTTGGGACAGGAAACCACTTTTGCACTTGTATTAGTGTGGAAAAAACACTTTTTGCACTTGTGATAGTGTTGAAAAACCACTTTTGCACTTGTGTTAGTGTTGAAAAACAACTTTTCGCACTTGTGTTAGTGTTGAAAAACCACTTTTCACACTTGTGTTGGTGCAGGAAACCACTCTTGCACTTGTATTAGTGTTGAAAAACCACTTTTCGCACTTGTGTTAGTGTTGAAAAACCACTTTTCGCACTTGTGTTAGTGTTGAAAAACCACTTTTCGCACTTGTGTTGGGACAGGAAACCACTTTTGCACTTGTATTAGTGTGGAAAAAACACTTTTTGCACTTGTGATAGTGTTGAAAAACCACTTTTCGCACTTGTGTTAGTGTTGAAAAACCACTTTTCGCACTTGTGTTGGTGCAGGAAACCACTTTTGCACTTGTATTAGTGTGGAAAAACCACTTTTTGCACTTGTGTTAGTGTTGAAAAACCACTTTTCGCACTTGTGTTAGTGTTGAAAAACCACTTTTCGCACTTGTGTTAGTGTTGAAAAACCACTTTTTGCACTTGTGTTGGTGCAGGAAACCACTTTTGCACTTGTATTAGTGTGGAAAAAACACTTTTCGCACTTGTGTTAGTGTTGAAAAACAACTTTTCGCACTTATGTTAGTGTTGAAAAACCACTTTTCACACTTGTGTTGGTGCAGGAAACCACTTTTGCACTTGTATTAGTGTGGAAATAACACTTTTCGCACTTGTGTTAGTGTTGAAAAACCACATTTCGCACTTGTGTTAGTGTTGAAAAACCACTTTTCGCACTTGTGTTGGTGCAGGAAACCACTTTTGCACTTCTATTAGTGTGGAAAAACACTTTTGCACTTGTGATAGTGTTGAAAAACCACTTTTCGCACTTGTGTTAGTGTTGAAAAACAACTTTTCGCACTTGTGTTGGTGCAGGAAACCACTTTTGCACTTGAATGAGTGTGGAAAAACCACTTTTTGCACTTGTGTTAGTGTTGAAAAACCACTTTTCGCACTTGTGTTAGTGTTGAAAAACCACTTTTCGCACTTGTGTTGGTGCAGGCAACCACTTTTGCACTTGTATTAGTGTGGAAAAACACTTTTTGCACTTGTGATAGTGTTGAAAAACCACTTTTCGCACTTGTGTTAGTGTTGAAAAACCACTTTTCGCACTTGTGTTGGTGCAGGAAACCACTTTTGCACTTGTATTAGTGTGGAAAAAACACTTTTCGCACTTGTGTTAGTGTTGAAAAACCACGTTTCGCACTTGTGTTAGTGTTGAAAAACCACTTTTCGCACTTGTGTTAGTGTTGAAAAACCACTTTTCGCACTTGTGTTAGTGTTGAAAAACCACTTTTTGCACTTGTGTTGGTGCAGGAAACCACTTTTGCACTTGTATTAGTGTGGAAAAAACACTTTTTGCACTTGTGTTAGTGTTGAAAAACAACTTTTCGCACTTGTGTTAGTGTTGAAAAACCACTTTTCACACTTGTGTTGGTGCAGGAAACCACTTTTGCACTTGTATTAGTGTGGAAAAAACACTTTTCGCACTTGTGTTAGTGTTGAAAAACCACTTTTCGCACTTGTGTTAGTGTTGAAAAACCACTTTTCGCACTTGTGTTGGTGCAGGAAACCACTTTTGCACTTCTATTAGTGTGGAAAAAACACTTTTTGCACTTGTGATAGTGTTGAAAAACCACTTTTCGCACTTGTGTTAGTGTTGAAAAACAACTTTTCGCACTTGTGTTGGTGCAGGAAACCACTTTTGCACTTGAATGAGTGTGGAAATAACCACTTTTCGCACTTGTGTTAGTGTTGAAAAACCACTTTTCGCACTTGTGTTAGTGTTGAAAAACCACTTTTCGCACTTGTGTTGGTGCAGGAAACCACTTTTGCACTTGTATTAGTGTGGAAAAACACTTTTTGCACTTATGATAGTGTTGAAAAACCACTTTTCGCACTTGTGTTAGTGTTGAAAAACCACTTTTCGCACTTGTGTTGGTGCAGGAAACCACTTTTGCACTTGTATTAGAGTGGAAAAACCACTTTTCGCACTTGTGTTAGTGTTGAAAAACCACTTTTCGCACTTGTGTTAGTGTTGAAAAACCACTTTTCGCACTTGTGTTAGTGTTGAAAAACCACTTTTTGCACTTGTGTTGGTGCAGGAAACCACTTTTGCACTTGTATTAGTGTGGAAAAAACACTTTTTGCACTTGTGTTAGTGTTGAAAAACAACTTTTCGCACTTGTGTTAGTGTTGAAAAACCACTTTTCACACTTGTGTTGGTGCAGGAAACCACTTTTGCACTTGTATTAGTGTGGAAAAAACACTTTTCGCACTTGTGTTAGTGTTGAAAAACCACTTTTCGCACTTGTGTTAGTGTTGAAAAACCACTTTTCGCACTTGTGTTGGTGCAGGAAACCACTTTTGCACTTCTATTAGTGTGGAAAAAACACTTTTTGCACTTGTGAGAGTGTTGAAAAACAACTTTTCGCACTTGTGTTGGTGCAGGAAACCACTTTTGCACTTGAATGAGTGTGGAAAAACTACTTTTCGCACTTGTGTTAGTGTTGAAAAACCACTTTTCGCACTTGTGTTAGTGTTGAAAAACCACTTTTCGCACTTGTGTTGGTGCAGGAAACCACTTTTGCACTTGTATTAGTGTGGAAAAACACTTTTGCACTTGTGATAGTGTTGAAAAACCACTTTTCGCACTTGTGTTAGTGTCGAAAAACCACTTTTCGCACTTGTGTTGGTGCAGGAAACCACTTTTGCACTTGTATTAGTGTGGAAAAAACACTTTCGCACTTGTGTTAGTGTTGAAAAACCACGTTTCGCACTTGTGTTAGTGTTGAAAAACCACTTTTCGCACTTGTGTTGGTGCAGGAAACCACTTTTGCACTTGTATTAGTGTGGCAAAACACTTTTTGCACTTGTGATATTGTTGAAAAACCACTTTTCGCACTTGTGTTAGTGTTGAAAAACCACTTTTCGCACTTGTGTTGGTGCAGGAAACCACTTTTGCACTTGTATTAGTGTGGCAAAACCACTTTTCGCACTTGTGTTAGTGTTGAAAAACCACTTTTCGCACTTGTGTTAGTGTTGAAAAAACACTTTTTGCACTTGTGTTGGTGCAGGAAACCACTTTTGCACTTGTATTAGTGTGGTAAAAAGACTTTTCGCACTTATGTTAGTGTTGAAAAAACACTTTTCACACTTGTGTTAGTGTTGAAAAACCACTTTTCGCACTTGTGTTGGTGCAGGAAACCACTTTTGCACTTGTATTAGTGTGGAAAAAACACTTTTTGCACTTGTGATAGTGTTGAAAAACCACTTTTCGCACTTGTGTTAGTGTTGAAAAACCACTTTTCGCACTTGTGTTAGTGTTGAAAAACCACTTTTTGCACTTGTGTTGGTGCAGGAAACCACTTTTGCACTTGTATTAGTGTGGAAAAAACACTTTTCGCACTTGTGTTAGTGTTGAAAAACCACTTTTTGCACTTGTGTTGGTGCAGGAAACCACTTTTGCACTTGTATTAGTGTGGAAAAAACACTTTTCGCACTTGTGTTAGTGTTGAAAAACAACTTTTTGCACTTGTGTTAGTGTTGAAAAACCACTTTTCACACTTGTGTTGGTGCAGGAAACCACTTTTGCACTTGTATTAGTGTGGAAAAAACACTTTTCGCACTTGTGTTAGTGTTGAAAAACCACATTTCGCACTTGTGTTAGTGTTGAATAACCACTTTTCGCACTTGTGTTGGTGCAGGAAACCACTTTTGCACTTCTATTAGTGTGGAAAAACACTTTTTGCACTTGTGATAGTGTTGAAAAACCACTTTTCGCACTTGTGTTAGTGTTGAAAAACAACTTTTCGCACTTGTGTTGGTGCAGGAAACCACTTTTGCACTTGAATGAGTGTGGAAAAACCACTTTTTGCACTTGTGTTAGTGTTGAAAAACCACTTTTCGCACTTGTGTTAGTGTTGAAAAACCACTTTTCGCACTTGTGTTGGTGCAGGCAACCACTTTTGCACTTGTATTAGTGTGGAAAAACACTTTTTGCACTTGTGATAGTGTTGAAAAACCACTTTTCGCACTTGTGTTAGTGTTGAAAAACCACTTTTCGCACTTGTGTTGGTGCAGGAAACCACTTTTGCACTTGTATTAGTGTGGAAAAAAACACTTTTCGCACTTGTGTTAGTGTTGAAAAACCACGTTTCGCACTTGTGTTAGTGTTGAAAAACCACTTTTCGTAATTGTGTTAGTGTTGAAAAACCACTTTTCGCACTTGTGTTAGTGTTGAAAAACCACTTTTCGCACTTGTGTTGGTGCAGGAAACCACTTTTGCACTTGTATTAGTGTGGAAAAAACACTTTTCACACTTGTGTTAGTGTTGAAAAACCATGTTTCGCACTTGTGTTAGTGTTGAAAAACCACTTTTCGCACTTGTGTTAGTGTTGAAAAACCACTTTTCGCACTTGTGTTAGTGTTGAAAAACAACTTTTCGCACTTGTGTTGGTGCAGGAAACCACTTTTGCACTTGTATTAGTGTGGCAAAACCACTTTTCGCACTTGTGTTAGTGTTGAAAAACCACTTTTCGCACTTGTGTTAGTGTTGAAAAACCACTTTTCGCACTTGTGTTGGGACAGGAAACCACTTTTGCACTTTTATTAGTGTGGAAAAAACACTTTTTGCACTTGTGATAGTGTTGAAAAACCACTTTTCGCACTTGTGTTAGTGTTGAAAAACCACTTTTCGCACTTGTGTTCGTGCAGGAAACCACTTTTGCACTTGTATTAGTGTGGAAAAACCACTTTTCGCACTTGTGTTAGTGTTGAAAAACCACTTTTCGCACTTGTGTTAGTGTTGAAAAACCACTTTTCGCACTTGTGTTAGTGTTGAAAAACCACTTTTTGCACTTGTGTTGGTGCAGGAAACCACTTTTGCACTTGTATTAGTGTGGAAAAAACACTTTTCGCACTTGTGTTAGTGTTGAAAAACAACTTTTTGCAATTGTGTTAGTGTTGAAAAACCACTTTTCACACTTGTGTTGGTGCAGGAAACCACTTTTGCACTTGTATTAGTGTGGAAAAAACACTTTTCGCACTTGTGTTAGTGTTGAAAAACCACATTTCGCACTTGTGTTAGTGTTGAAAAACCACTTTTCGCACTTGTGTTGGTGCAGGAAACCACTTTTGCACTTCTATTAATGTGGAAAAAACACTTTTTGCACTTGTGATAGTGTTGAAAAACCACTTTTCGCACTTGTGTTAGTGTTGAAAAACAACTTTTCGCACTTGTGTTGGTGCAGGAAACCACTTTTGCACTTGAATGAGTGTGGAAAAACCACTTTTCGCACTTGTGTTAGTGTTGAAAAACCACTTTTCGCACTTGTGTTAGTGTTGAAAAACCACTTTTCGCACTTGTGTTGGTGCAGGAAACCACTTTTGCACTTGTATTAGTGTGGAAAAACACTTTTTGCACTTGTGATAGTGTTGAAAAACCACTTTTCGCACTTGTGTTAGTGTTGAAAAACCACTTTTCGCACTTGTGTTGGTGCAGGAAACCACTTTTGCACTTGTATTAGTGTGGGAAAAACACTTTTCGCACTTGTGTTAGTGTTGAAAAACCACGTTTCGCACTTGTGTTAGTGTTGAAAAACCACTTTTCGCACTTGTGTTGGTGCAGGAAACCACTTTTGCACTTGTATTAGTGTGGAAAAAACACTTTTTGCACTTGTGATAGTGTTGAAAAACCACTTTTCGCACTTGTGTTAGTGTTGAAAAACCACTTTTCGCACTTGTGTTGGTGCAGGAAACCACTTTTGCACTTGTATTAGTGTGGAAAAACCACTTTTCGCACTTGTGTTAGTGTTGAAAAACCACTTTTCGTACTTGTGTTAGTGTTGAAAAACCACTTTTCGCACCTGTGTTGGTGCAGGAAACCACTTTTGCACTTGTATTAGTGTGGAAAAACCACTTTTTGCACTTGTGATAGTGTTGAAAACCCACTTTTAGCACATGTGTTAGTGAAGGAACCATCTTTTCGCACTTGTGTTGGTTCAAGAAACCACCTTTGCACTTGTATTAGTGTGGAAAAAACACTTTTTGCACTTGTGATAGTGTTGAAAAACCACTTTTCGCACTTGTGTTAGTGTTGAAAATCCACTTTTCGCACTTGTGTTGGTGCAGGAAACCACTTTTGCACTTGTGTTAGTGTTGAAAAACCACTTTTCGCACTTGTGTTGGTGCAGGAAACCACTTTTGCACTTGTATTAGTGTGGAAAAAACACTTTTTGCACTTGTGATAGTGTTGAAAAACCACATTTCGCACTTGTGTTAGTGTTGAAAAACCACTTTTCGCACTTGTGATAGTGTTGAAAAACCACTTTTCGCACTTGTGATAGTGTTGAAAAACCACTTTTCGCACTTGTGTTAGTGTTGAAAAACCACTTTTCTCACTTGTGTTAGAGTGGAAAAACCACTTTTTCACTTGTATTAGTGTGGAAAAAACACTTTTTGCACTTGTGATAGTGTTGAAAAACCACTTTTCGCACTTGTGTTAGTGTTGAAAAACCACTTTTCGCACTTGTGTTGGTGCAGTAAACCACTTTTGCACTTGTATTAGTGTGGAAAAAACACTTTTTGCACTTGTGTTGGGACAGGAAACCACTTTTGCACTTGTATTAGTGTGGAAAAAACACTTTTTGCACTTGTGATAGTGTTGAAAAACCACTTTTGCACTTGTGTTAGTGTTGAAAAACAACTTTTCGCACTTGTGTTAGTGTTGAAAAACCACTTTTCACACTTGTGTTGGTGCAGGAAACCACTCTTGCACTTGTATTAGTGTTGAAAAACCACTTTTCGCACTTGTGTTAGTGTTGAAAAACCACTTTTCGCACTTGTGTTAGTGTTGAAAAACCACTTTTCGCACTTGTGTTGGGACAGGAAACCACTTTTGCACTTGTATTAGTGTGGAAAAAACACTTTTTGCACTTGTGATAGTGTTGAAAAACCACTTTTCGCACTTGTGTTAGTGTTGAAAAACCACTTTTCGCACTTGTGTTGGTGCAGGAAACCACTTTTGCACTTGTATTAGTGTGGAAAAACCACTTTTTGCACTTGTGTTAGTGTTGAAAAACCACTTTTCGCACTTGTGTTAGTGTTGAAAAACCACTTTTCGCACTTGTGTTAGTGTTGAAAAACCACTTTTTGCACTTGTGTTGGTGCAGGAAACCACTTTTGCACTTGTATTAGTGTGGAAAAAACACTTTTCGCACTTGTGTTAGTGTTGAAAAACAACTTTTCGCACTTATGTTAGTGTTGAAAAACCACTTTTCACACTTGTGTTGGTGCAGGAAACCACTTTTGCACTTGTATTAGTGTGGAAATAACACTTTTCGCACTTGTGTTAGTGTTGAAAAACCACATTTCGCACTTGTGTTAGTGTTGAAAAACCACTTTTCGCACTTGTGTTGGTGCAGGAAACCACTTTTGCACTTCTATTAGTGTGGAAAAACACTTTTGCACTTGTGATAGTGTTGAAAAACCACTTTTCGCACTTGTGTTAGTGTTGAAAAACAACTTTTCGCACTTGTGTTGGTGCAGGAAACCACTTTTGCACTTGAATGAGTGTGGAAAAACCACTTTTTGCACTTGTGTTAGTGTTGAAAAACCACTTTTCGCACTTGTGTTAGTGTTGAAAAACCACTTTTCGCACTTGTGTTGGTGCAGGCAACCACTTTTGCACTTGTATTAGTGTGGAAAAACACTTTTTGCACTTGTGATAGTGTTGAAAAACCACTTTTCGCACTTGTGTTAGTGTTGAAAAACCACTTTTCGCACTTGTGTTGGTGCAGGAAACCACTTTTGCACTTGTATTAGTGTGGAAAAAACACTTTTCGCACTTGTGTTAGTGTTGAAAAACCACGTTTCGCACTTGTGTTAGTGTTGAAAAACCACTTTTCGCACTTGTGTTAGTGTTGAAAAACCACTTTTCGCACTTGTGTTAGTGTTGAAAAACCACTTTTTGCACTTGTGTTGGTGCAGGAAACCACTTTTGCACTTGTATTAGTGTGGAAAAAACACTTTTTGCACTTGTGTTAGTGTTGAAAAACAACTTTTCGCACTTGTGTTAGTGTTGAAAAACCACTTTTCACACTTGTGTTGGTGCAGGAAACCACTTTTGCACTTGTATTAGTGTGGAAAAAACACTTTTCGCACTTGTGTTAGTGTTGAAAAACCACTTTTCGCACTTGTGTTAGTGTTGAAAAACCACTTTTCGCACTTGTGTTGGTGCAGGAAACCACTTTTGCACTTCTATTAGTGTGGAAAAAACACTTTTTGCACTTGTGATAGTGTTGAAAAACCACTTTTCGCACTTGTGTTAGTGTTGAAAAACAACTTTTCGCACTTGTGTTGGTGCAGGAAACCACTTTTGCACTTGAATGAGTGTGGAAATAAACACTTTTCGCACTTGTGTTAGTGTTGAAAAACCACTTTTCGCACTTGTGTTAGTGTTGAAAAACCACTTTTCGCACTTGTGTTGGTGCAGGAAACCACTTTTGCACTTGTATTAGTGTGGAAAAACACTTTTTGCACTTATGATAGTGTTGAAAAACCACTTTTCGCACTTGTGTTAGTGTTGAAAAACCACTTTTCCCACTTGTGTTGGTGCAGGAAACCACTTTTGCACTTGTATTAGAGTGGAAAAACCACTTTTCGCACTTGTGTTAGTGTTGAAAAACCACTTTTCGCACTTGTGTTAGTGTTGAAAAACCACTTTTCGCACTTGTGTTAGTGTTGAAAAACCACTTTTTGCACTTGTGTTGGTGCAGGAAACCACTTTTGCACTTGTATTAGTGTGGAAAAAACACTTTTTGCACTTGTGTTAGTGTTGAAAAACAACTTTTCGCACTTGTGTTAGTGTTGAAAAACCACTTTTCACACTTGTGTTGGTGCAGGAAACCACTTTTGCACTTGTATTAGTGTGGAAAAAACACTTTTCGCACTTGTGTTAGTGTTGAAAAACCACTTTTCGCACTTGTGTTAATGTTGAAAAACCACTTTTCGCACTTGTGTTGGTGCAGGAAACCACTTTTGCACTTCTATTAGTGTGGAAAAAACACTTTTTGCACTTGTGAGAGTGTTGAAAAACCACTTTTCGCACTTGTGTTAGTGTTGAAAAACAACTTTTCGCACTTGTGTTGGTGCAGGAAACCACTTTTGCACTTGAATGAGTGTGGAAAAACTACTTTTCGCACTTGTGTTAGTGTTGAAAAACCACTTTTCGCACTTGTGTTAGTGTTGAAAAACCACTTTTCGCACTTGTGTTGGTGCAGGAAACCACTTTTGCACTTGTATTAGTGTGGAAAAACACTTTTGCACTTGTGATAGTGTTGAAAAACCACTTTTCGCACTTGTGTTAGTGTCGAAAAACCACTTTTCGCACTTGTGTTGGTGCAGGAAACCACTTTTGCACTTGTATTAGTGTGGAAAAAACACTTTCGCACTTGTGTTAGTGTTGAAAAACCACGTTTCGCACTTGTGTTAGTGTTGAAAAACCACTTTTCGCACTTGTGTTGGTGCAGGAAACCACTTTTGCACTTGTATTAGTGTGGCAAAACACTTTTTGCACTTGTGATATTGTTGAAAAACCACTTTTCGCACTTGTGTTAGTGTTGAAAAACCACTTTTCGCACTTGTGTTGGTGCAGGAAACCACTTTTGCACTTGTATTAGTGTGGCAAAACCACTTTTCGCACTTGTGTTAGTGTTGAAAAACCACTTTTCGCACTTGTGTTAGTGTTGAAAAAACACTTTTTGCACTTGTGTTGGTGCAGGAAACCACTTTTGCACTTGTATTAGTGTGGTAAAAAGACTTTTCGCACTTATGTTAGTGTTGAAAAAACACTTTTCACACTTGTGTTAGTGTTGAAAAACCACTTTTCGCACTTGTGTTGGTGCAGGAAACCACTTTTGCACTTGTATTAGTGTGGAAAAAACACTTTTTGCACTTGTGATAGTGTTGAAAAACCACTTTTCGCACTTGTGTTAGTGTTGAAAAACCACTTTTCGCACTTGTGTTGGTGCAGGAAACCACTTTTGCACTTGTATTAGTGTGGAAAAACCACTTTTCGCACTTGTGTTAGTGTTGAAAAACCACTTTTCGTACTTGTGTTAGTGTTGAAAAACCACTTTTCGCACCTGTGTTGGTGCAGGAAACCACTTTTTCACTTGTATTAGTGTGGAAAAAACACTTTTTGCACTTGTGATAGTGTTGAAAAACCACTTTTCGCACTTGTGTTAGTGTTGATAAACCACTTTCCGCACTTGTGTTGGTGCAGTAAACCACTTTTGCACTTGTATTAGTGTGGAAAAACCACATTTCGCACTTGTGTTAGTGTTGAAAAACCACTTTTTTGCACTTGTGTTGGTGCAGGAAACCACTTTTGCACTTGTATTAGTGTGGAAAAAACACTTTTTGCACTTGTGATAGTGTTGAAAAACCACATTTCGCACTTGTGTTAGTGTTGAAAAACCACTTTTCGCACTCGTGTTGGTGCAGGAAACCACTTTTGCACTTGTATTAGTGTGGAAAAAACACTTTTTGCACTTGTGATAGTGTTGAAAAACCACTTTTCGCACTTGTGTTAGTGTTGAAAAACCACTTTTCGCACTTGTGTTGGTGCAGGAAACCACTTTTGCACTTGTATTAGTGTGGAAACACCACTTTTCGCACTTGTGTTAGTGTTGAAAAACCACTTTTCGCACTTGTGTTAATGTTGAAAAACCACTTTCGCACTTGTGTTGGTGTTGAAAAACCACTTTTCGCACTTGTGTTGGTGCAGGAAACCACTTTTGCACTTGTATTAGTGTGGAAAAAACACTTTTCGCACTTGTGTTAGTGTTGAAAAACCACTTTTCGTACTTGTGTTAGTGTTGAAAAACCACTTTTTGCACTTGTGTTGGTGCAGGAAACCACTTTTGCACTTGTATTAGTGTGGAAAAAACACTTTTCGCACTTGTGTTAGTGTTGAAAAACCACTTTTCGCACTTGTGTTAGTGTTGAAAAACCACTTTTTGCACTTGTGTTGGTGCAGGAAACCACTTTTGCACTTGTATTAGTGTGGAAAAAACACTTTTCACACTTGTTTAGTGTTGAAAAACAACTTTTCGCACTTGTGTTAGTGTTGAAAAACCACTTTTAACACTTGTGTTGGTGCAGGAAACCACTTTTGCACTTGTATTAGTGTGGAAAAAACACTTTTCGCACTTGTGTTAGTGTTGAAAAACCACATTTCGCACTTGTGTTAGTGTTGAAAAACCACTTTTCGCACTTGTGTTGGTGCAGGAAACCACTTTTGCACTTCTATTAATGTGGAAAAAACACTTTTTGCACTTGTGATAGTGTTGAAAAACCACTTTTCGCACTTGTGTTAGTGTTGAAAAACAACTTTTCGCACTTGTGTTGGTGCAGGAAACCACTTTTGCACTTGAATGAGTGTGGAAAAACCACTTTTCGCACTTGTGTTAGTGTTGAAAAACAACTTTTCGCACTTGTGTTAGTGTTGAAAAACCACTTTTCGCACTTGTGTTGGTGCAGGAAACCACTTTTGCACTTGTATTAGTGTGGAAAAACACTTTTTGCACTTGTGATAGTGTTGAAAAACCACTTTTCGCACTTGTGTTAGTGTTGAAAAACCACTTTTCGCACTTGTGTTGGTGCAGGAAACCACTTTTGCACTTGTATTAGTGTGGGAAAAACACTTTTCGCACTTGTGTTAGTGTTGAAAAACCACGTTTCGCACTTGTGTTAGTGTTGAAAAACCACTTTTCGCACTTGTGTTGGTGCAGGAAACCACTTTTGCACTTGTAGTATTAGTGTGGAAAAAACACTTTTTGCACTTGTGATAGTGTTGAAAAACCACTTTTCGCACTTGTGTTAGTGTTGAAAAACCACTTTTCGCACTTGTGTTGGTGCAGGAAACCACTTTTGCACTTGTATTAGTGTGGAAAAACCACTTTTCGCACTTGTGTTAGTGTTGAAAAACCACTTTTCGTACTTGTGTTAGTGTTGAAAAACCACTTTTCGCACCTGTGTTGGTGCAGGAAACCACTTTTGCACTTGTATTAGTGTGGAAAAACCACTTTTTGCACTTGTGATAGTGTTGAAAACCCACTTTTCGCACATGTGTTAGTGAAGGAACCCTCTTTTCGCACTTGTGTTGGTTCAAGAAACCACCTTTGCACTTGTATTAGTGTGGAAAAAACACTTTTTGCACTTGTGATAGTGTTGAAAAACCACTTTTCGCACTTGTGTTAGTGTTGAAAATCCACTTTTCGCACTTGTGTTGGTGCAGGAAACCACTTTTGCACTTGTGTTAGTGTTGAAAAACCACTTTTCGCACTTGTGTTGGTGCAGGAAACCACTTTTGCACTTGTATTAGTGTGGAAAAAACACTTTTTGCACTTGTGATAGTGTTGAAAAACCACATTTCGCACTTGTGTTAGTGTTGAAAAACCACTTTTCGCACTTGTGATAGTGTTGAAAAACCACTTTTCGCACTTGTGATAGTGTTGAAAAACCACTTTTCGCACTTGTGTTAGTGTTGAAAAACCACTTTTCTCACTTGTGTTAGAGTGGAAAAACCACTTTTTCACTTGTATTAGTGTGGAAAAAACACTTTTTGCACTTGTGATAGTGTTGAAAAACCACTTTTCGCACTTGTGTTAGTGTTGAAAAACCACTTTTCGCACTTGTGTTGGTGCAGTAAACCACTTTTGCACTTGTATTAGTGTGGAAAAAACACTTTTTGCACTTGTGTTAGTGTTGAAAAACAACTTTTCGCACTTGTGTTAGTGTTGAAAAACCACTTTTCACACTTGTGTTGGTGCAGGAAACCACTCTTGCACTTGTATTAGTGTTGAAAAACCACTTTTCGCACTTGTGTTAGTGTTGAAAAACCACTTTTCGCACTTGTGTTAGTGTTGAAAAACCACTTTTCGCACTTGTGTTGGGACAGGAAACCACTTTTGCACTTGTATTAGTGTGGAAAAAACACTTTTTGCACTTGTGATAGTGTTGAAAAACCACTTTTCGCACTTGTGTTAGTGTTGAAAAACCACTTTTCGCACTTGTGTTGGTGCAGGAAACCACTTTTGCACTTGTATTAGTGTGGAAAAACCACTTTTCGCACTTGTGTTAGTGTTGAAAAACCACTTTTCGCACTTGTGTTAGTGTTGAAAAACCACTTTTCGCACTTGTGTTAGTGTTGAAAAACCACTTTTTGCACTTGTGTTGGTGCAGGAAACCACTTTTGCACTTGTATTAGTGTGGAAAAAACACTTTTCGCACTTGTGTTAGTGTTGAAAAACAACTTTTCGCACTTGTGTTAGTGTTGAAAAACCACTTTTCACACTTGTGTTGGTGCAGGAAACCACTTTTGCACTTGTATTAGTGTGGAAAAAACACTTTTCGCACTTGTGTTAGTGTTGAAAAACCACATTTCGCACTTGTGTTAGTGTTGAAAAACCACTTTTCGCACTTGTGTTGGTGCAGGAAACCACTTTTGCACTTCTATTAGTGTGGAAAAACACTTTTTGCACTTGTGATAGTGTTGAAAAACCACTTTTCGCACTTGTGTTAGTGTTGAAAAACAACTTTTCGCACTTGTGTTGGTGCAGGAAACCACTTTTGCACTTGAATGAGTGTGGAAAAACCACTTTTTGCACTTGTGTTAGTGTTGAAAAACCACTTTTCGCACTTGTGTTAGTGTTGAAAAACCACTTTTCGCACTTGTGTTGGTGCAGGCAACCACTTTTGCACATGTATTAGTGTGGAAAAACACTTTTTGCACTTGTGATAGTGTTGAAAAACCACTTTTCGCACTTGTGTTAGTGTTGAAAAACCACTTTTCGCACTTGTGTTGGTGCAGGAAACCACTTTTGCACTTGTATTAGTGTGGAAAAAACACTTTTCGCACTAGTGTTAGTGTTGAAAAACCACGTTTCGCACTTGTGTTAGTGTTGAAAAACCACTTTTCGCACTTGTGTTGGTGTTGAAAAACCACTTTTCGCACTTGTGTTAGTGTTGAAAAACCACTTTTTGCACTTGTGTTGGTGCAGGAAACCACTTTTGCACTTGTATTAGTGTGGAAAAAACACTTTTTGCACTTGTGTTAGTGTTGAAAAACAACTTTTCGCACTTGTGTTAGTGTTGAAAAACCACTTTTCACACTTGTGTTGGTGCAGGAAACCACTTTTGCACTTGTATTAGTGTGGAAAAAACACTTTTCGCACTTGTGTTAGTGTTGAAAAACCACTTTTCGCACTTGTGTTAGTGTTGAAAAACCACTTTTCGCACTTGTGTTGGTGCAGGAAACCACTTTTGCACTTCTATTAGTGTGGAAAAAACACTTTTTGCACTTGTGATAGTGTTGAAAAACCACTTTTCGCACTTGTGTTAGTGTTGAAAAACAACTTTTCGCACTTGTGTTGGTGCAGGAAACCACTTTTGCACTTGAATGAGTGTGGAAAAACCACATTTCGCGCTTGTGTTAGTGTTGAAAAACCACTTTTCGCACTTGTGTTAGTGTTGAAAAACCACTTTTCGCACTTGTGTTGGTGCAGGAAACCACTTTTGCACTTGTATTAGTGTGGAAAAACACTTTTTGCACTCATGATAGTGTTGAAAAACCACTTTTCGCACTTGTGTTAGTGTTGAAAAACCACTTTTCGCACTTGTGTTGGTGCAGGAAACCACTTTTGCACTTGTATTAGAGTGGAAAAACCACGTTTCGCACTTGTGTTAGTGTTGAAAAACCACTTTTCGCACTTGTGTTGGTGCAGGAAACCACTTTTGCACTTGTATTAGTGTGGCAAAACACTTTTTGCACTTGTGATATTGTTGAAAAACCACTTTTCGCACTTGTGTTAGTGTTGAAAAACCACTTTTCGCACTTGTGTTGGTGCAGGAAACCACTTTTGCACTTGTATTAGTGTGGCAAAACCACTTTTCGCACTTGTGTTAGTGTTGAAAAACCACTTTTCGCACTTGTGTTAGTGTTGAAAAACCACTTTTTGCACTTGTGTTGGTGCAGGAAACCACTTTTGCACTTGTATTAGTGTGGTAAAAAGACTTTTCGCACTTATGTTAGTGTTGAAAAAACACTTTTCACACTTGTGTTAGTGTTGAAAAACCACTTTTCGCACTTGTGTTGGTGCAGGAAACCACTTTTGCACTTGTATTAGTGTGGAAAAAACACTTTTTGCACTTGTGATAGTGTTGAAAAACCACTTTTCGCACTTGTGTTAGTGTTGAAAAACCACTTTTCGCACTTGTGTTGGTGCAGGAAACCACTTTTGCACTTGTATTAGTGTGGAAAAACCACTTTTCGCACTTGTGTTAGTGTTGAAAAACCACTTTTCGTACTTGTGTTAGTGTTGAAAAACCACTTTTCGCACCTGTGTTGGTGCAGGAAACCACTTTTGCACTTGTATTAGTGTGGAAAAACCACTTTTTGCACTTGTGATAGTGTTGAAAACCCACTTTTCGCATATGTGTTAGTGAAGGAACCCTTTTTTCGCACTTGTGTTGGTTCAAGAAACCACCTTTGCACTTGTATTAGTGTGGAAAAAACACTTTTTGCACTTGTGATAGTGTTGAAAAACCACTTTTCGCACTTGTGTTAGTGTTGAAAATCCACTTTTCGCACTTGTGTTGGTGCAGGAAACCACTTTTGCACTTGTATTAGTGTGGAAAAAACACTTTTGCACTTGTGATAGTGTTGAAAAACCACTTTTCGCACTTGTGTTAGTGTTGAAAAACCACTTTTCTCACTTGTGTTGGTGCAGGAAACCACTTTTTCACTTGTATTAGTGTGGAAAAAACACTTTTTGCACTTGTGATAGTGTTGAAAAACCACTTTTCGCACTTGTGTTAGTGTTGATAAACCACTTTTGCACTTGTATTAGTGTGGAAAAAACACTTTTTGCACTTGTGATAGTGTTGAAAAACCACATTTCGCACTTGTGTTAGTGTTGAAAAAACACTTTTCGCACTTGTGTTGGTGCAGGAAACCACTTTTGCACTTGTATTAGTGTGGAAACACCACTTTTCGCACTTGTGTTAGTGTTGAAAAACCACTTTTCGCACTTGTGTTAATGTTGAAAAACCACTTTTCGCACTTGTGTTAGTGTTGAAAAACCACTTTTCGCACTTGTGTTGGTGCAGGAAACCACTTTTGCACTTGTATTAGTGTGGAAAAAACACTTTTCGCACTTGTGTTAGTGTTGAAAAACCACTTTTCGTACTTGTGTTAGTGTTGAAAAACCACTTTTTGCACTTGTGTTGGTGCAGGAAACCACTTTTGCACTTGTATTAGTGTGGAAAAAACACTTTTCGCACTTGTGTTAGTGTTGAAAAACCACTTTTCGCACTTGTGTTAGTGTTGAAAAACCACTTTTTGCACTTGTGTTGGTGCAGGAAACCACTTTTGCACTTGTATTAGTGTGGAAAAAACACTTTTCACACTTGTGTTAGTGTTGAAAAACAACTTTTCGCACTTGTGTTAGTGTTGAAAAACCACTTTTCACACTTGTGTTGGTGCAGGAAACCACTTTTGCACTTGTATTAGTGTTGAAAAACCACTTTTCGCACTTGTGTTAGTGTTGAAAAACAACTTTTCGCACTTGTGTTAGTGTTGAAAAACCACTTTTTGCACTTGTGTTGGTGCAGGAAACCACTTTTGCACTTGTATTAGTGTGGAAAAAACACTTTTCGCACTTGTGTTAGTGTTGAAAAACAACTTTTCGCAATTGTGTTAGTGTTGAAAAACCACTTTTCACACTTGTGTTGGTGCAGGAAACCACTTTTGCACTTGTATTAGTGTGGAAAAAACACTTTTCGCACTTGTGTTAGTGTTGAAAAACCACATTTCGTACTTGTGTTAGTGTTGAAAAACCACTTTTCGCACTTGTGTTGGTGCAGGAAACCACTTTTGCACTTCTATTAATGTGGAAAAAACACTTTTGCACTTGTGATAGTGTTGAAAAACCACTTTTCGCACTTGTGTTAGTGTTGAAAAACAACTTTTCGCACTTGTGTTGGTGCAGGAAACCACTTTTGCACTTGAATGAGTGTGGAAAAACCACTTTTCGCACTTGTGTTAGTGTTGAAAAACCACTTTTCGCACTTGTGTTAGTGTTGAAAAACCACTTTTCGCACTTGTGTTGGTGCAGGAAACCACTTTTGCACTTGTATTAGTGTGGAAAAACACTTTTTGCACTTGTGATAGTGTTGAAAAACCACTTTTCGCACTTGCGTTAGTGTTGAAAAACCACTTTTCGCACTTGTGTTGGTGCAGGAAACCACTTTTGCACTTGTATTAGTGTGGGAAAAACACTTTTCGCACTTGTGTTAGTGTTGAAAAACCACGTTTCGCACTTGTGTTAGTGTTGAAAAACCACTTTTCGCACTTGTGTTGGTGCAGGAAACCACTTTTGCACTTGTATTAGTGTGGAAAAAACACTTTTTGCACTTGTGATAGTGTTGAAAAACCACTTTTCGCACTTGTGTTAGTGTTGAAAAACCACTTTTCGCACTTGTGTTGGTGCAGGAAACCACTTTTGCACTTGTATTAGTGTGGAAAAACCACTTTTCGCACTTGTGTTAGTGTTGAAAAACCACTTTTCGTACTTGTGTTAGTGTTGAAAAACCACTTTTCGCACCTGTGTTGGTGCAGGAAACCACTTTTGCACTTGAATTAGTGTGAAAAACCACTTTTTGCACTTGTGATAGTGTTGAAAACCCACTTTTCGCACATGTGTTAGTGAAGGAACCCTCTTTTCGCACTTGTGTTGGTTCAAGAAACCACCTTTGCACTTGTATTAGTGTGGAAAAAACACTTTTTGCACTTGTGATAGTGTTGAAAAACCACTTTTCGCACTTGTGTTAGTGTTGAAAATCCACTTTTCGCACTTGTGTTGGTGCAGGAAACCACTTTTGCACTTGTGTTAGTGTTGAAAAACCACTTTTCGCACTTGTGTTGGTGCAGGAAACCACTTTTGCACTTGTATTAGTGTGGAAAAAACACTTTTTGCACTTGTGATAGTGTTGAAAAACCACATTTCGCACTTGTGTTAGTGGTGAAAAACCACTTTTCGCACTTGTGATAGTGTTGAAAAACCACTTTTCGCACTTGTGATAGTGTTGAAAAACCACTTTTCGCACTTGTGTTAGTGTTGAAAAACCACTTTTCTCACTTGTGTTAGAGTGGAAAAACCACTTTTTCACTTGTATTAGTGTGGAAAAAACACTTTTTGCACTTGTGATAGTGTTGAAAAACCACTTTTCGCACTTGTGTTAGTGTTGAAAAACCACTTTTCGCACTTGTGTTGGTGCAGTAAACCACTTTTGCACTTGTATTAGTGTGGAAAAAACACTTTTTGCACTTGTGTTAGTGTTGAAAAACAACTTTTCGCACTTGTGTTAGTGTTGAAAAACCACTTTTCACACTTGTGTTGGTGCAGGAAACCACTCTTGCACTTGTATTAGTGTTGAAAAACCACTTTTCGCACTTGTGTTAGTGTTGAAAAACCACTTTTCGCACTTGTGTTAGTGTTGAAAAACCACTTTTCGCACTTGTGTTGGGACAGGAAACCACTTTTGCACTTGTATTAGTGTGGAAAAAACACTTTTTGCACTTGTGATAGTGTTGAAAAACCACTTTTCGCACTTGTGTTAGTGTTGAAAAACCACTTTTCGCACTTGTGTTGGTGCAGGAAACCACTTTTGCACTTGTATTAGTGTGGAAAAACCACTTTTCGCACTTGTGTTAGTGTTGAAAAACCACTTTTCGCACTTGTGTTAGTGTTGAAAAACCACTTTTCGCACTTGTGTTAGTGTTGAAAAACCACTTTTTGCACTTGTGTTGGTGCAGGAAACCACTTTTGCACTTGTATTAGTGTGGAAAAAACACTTTTCGCACTTGTGTTAGTGTTGAAAAACAACTTTTTGCACTTGTGTTAGTGTTGAAAAACCACTTTTCACACTTGTGTTGGTGCAGGAAACCACTTTTGCACTTGTATTAGTGTGGAAAAAACACTTTTCGCACTTGTGTTAGTGTTGAAAAACCACATTTCGCACTTGTGTTAGTGTTGAAAAACCACTTTTCGCACTTGTGTTGGTGCAGGAAACCACTTTTGCACTTCTATTAGTGTGGAAAAACACTTTTTCCACTTGTGATAGTGTTGAAAAACCACTTTTCGCACTTGTGTTAGTGTTGAAAAACAACTTTTCGCACTTGTGTTGGTGCAGGAAACCACTTTTGCACTTGAATGAGTGTGGAAAAACCACTTTTTGCACTTGTGTTAGTGTTGAAAAACCACTTTTCGCACTTGTGTTAGTGTTGAAAAACCACTTTTCGCACTTGTGTTGGTGCAGGCAACCACTTTTGCACTTGTATTAGTGTGGAAAAACACTTTTTGCACTTGTGATAGTGTTGAAAAACCACTTTTCGCACTTGTGTTAGTGTTGAAAAACCACTTTTCGCACTTGTGTTGGTGCAGGAAACCACTTTTGCACTTGTATTAGTGTGGAAAAAACACTTTTCGCACTTGTGTTAGTGTTGAAAAACCACGTTTCGCACTTGTGTTAGTGTTGAAAAACCACTTTTCGCACTTGTGTTAGTGTTGAAAAACCACTTTTCGCACTTGTGTTAGTGTTGAAAAACCACTTTTCGCACTTGTGTTGGTGCAGGAAACCACTTTTGCACTTGTATTAGTGTGGAAAAAAACACTTTCACACTTGTGTTAGTGTTGAAAAACCATGTTTCACACTTGTGTTAGTGTTGAAAAACCACTTTTCGCACTTGTGTTAGTGTTGAAAAACCACTTTTCGCACTTGTGTTAGTGTTGAAAAACAACTTTTCGCACTTGTGTTGGTGCAGGAAACCACTTTTGCACTTGTATTAGTGTGGCAAAACCACTTTTCGCACTTGTGTTAGTGTTGAAAAACCACTTTTCGCACTTGTGTTAGTGTTGAAAAACCACTTTTCGCACTTGTGTTGGGACAGGAAACCACTTTTGCACTTTTATTAGTGTGGAAAAAACACTTTTTGCACTTGTGATAGTGTTGAAAAACCACTTTTCGCACTTGTGTTAGTGTTGAAAAACCACTTTTCGCACTTGTGTTCGTGCAGGAAACCACTTTTGCACTTGTATTAGTGTGGAAAAACCACTTTTCGCACTTGTGTTAGTGTTGAAAAACCACTTTTCGCACTTGTGTTAGTGTTGAAAAACCACTTTTCGCACTTGTGTTAGTGTTGAAAAACCACTTTTTGCACTTGTGTTGGTGCAGGAAACCACTTTTGCACTTGTATTAGTGTGGAAAAAACACTTTTCGCACTTGTGTTAGTGTTGAAAAACAACTTTTCGCAATTGTGTTAGTGTTGAAAAACCACTTTTCACACTTGTGTTGGTGCAGGAAACCACTTTTGCACTTGTATTAGTGTGGAAAAAACACTTTTCGCACTTGTGTTAGTGTTGAAAAACCACATTTCGCACTTGTGTTAGTGTTGAAAAACCACTTTTCGCACTTGTGTTGGTGCAGGAAACCACTTTTGCACTTCTATTAATGTGGAAAAAACACTTTTTGCACTTGTGATAGTGTTGAAAAACCACTTTTCGCACTTGTGTTAGTGTTGAAAAACAACTTTTCGCACTTGTGTTGGTGCAGGAAACCACTTTTGCACTTGAATGAGTGTGGAAAAACCACTTTTCGCACTTGTGTTAGTGTTGAAAAACCACTTTTCGCACTTGTGTTAGTGTTGAAAAACCACTTTTCGCACTTGTGTTGGTGCAGGAAACCACTTTTGCACTTGTATTAGTGTGGAAAAACACTTTTTGCACTTGTGATAGTGTTGAAAAACCACTTTTCGCACTTGTGTTAGTGTTGAAAAACCACTTTTCGCACTTGTGTTGGTGCAGGAAACCACTTTTGCACTTGTATTAGTGTGGGAAAAACACTTTTCGCACTTGTGTTAGTGTTGAAAAACCACGTTTCGCACTTGTGTTAGTGTTGAAAAACCACTTTTCGCACTTGTGTTGGTGCAGGAAACCACTTTTGCACTTGTATTAGTGTGGAAAAAACACTTTTTGCACTTGTGATAGTGTTGAAAAACCACTTTTCGCACTTGTGTTAGTGTTGAAAAACCACTTTTCGCACTTGTGTTGGTGCAGGAAACCACTTTTGCACTTGTATTAGTGTGGAAAAACCACTTTTCGCACTTGTGTTAGTGTTGAAAAACCACTTTTCGTACTTGTGTTAGTGTTGAAAAACCACTTTTCGCACCTGTGTTGGTGCAGGAAACCACTTTTGCACTTGTATTAGTGTGGAAAAACCACTTTTTGCACTTGTGATAGTGTTGAAAACCCACTTTTCGCACATGTGTTAGTGAAGGAACCATCTTTTCGCACTTGTGTTGGTTCAAGAAACCACCTTTGCACTTGTATTAGTGTGGAAAAAACACTTTTTGCACTTGTGATAGTGTTGAAAAACCACTTTTCGCACTTGTGTTAGTGTTGAAAATCCACTTTTCGCACTTGTGTTGGTGCAGGAAACCACTTTTGCACTTGTGTTAGTGTTGAAAAACCACTTTTCGCACTTGTGTTGGTGCAGGAAACCACTTTTGCACTTGTATTAGTGTGGAAAAAACACTTTTTGCACTTGTGATAGTGTTGAAAAACCACATTTCGCACTTGTGTTAGTGTTGAAAAACCACTTTTCGCACTTGTGATAGTGTTGAAAAACCACTTTTCGCACTTGTGATAGTGTTGAAAAACCACTTTTCGCACTTGTGTTAGTGTTGAAAAACCACTTTTCTCACTTGTGTTAGAGTGGAAAAAACACTTTTTGCACTTGTGATAGTGTTGAAAAACCACTTTTCGCACTTGTGTTAGTGTTGAAAAACCACTTTTCGCACTTGTGTTGGTGCAGTAAACCACTTTTGCACTTGTATTAGTGTGGAAAAAACACTTTTTGCACTTGTGTTAGTGTTGAAAAACAACTTTTCGCACTTGTGTTAGTGTTGAAAAACCACTTTTCACACTTGTGTTGGTGCAGGAAACCACTCTTGCACTTGTATTAGTGTTGAAAAACCACTTTTCGCACTTGTGTTAGTGTTGAAAAACCACTTTTCGCACTTGTGTTAGTGTTGAAAAACCACTTTTCGCACTTGTGTTGGGACAGGAAACCACTTTTGCACTTGTATTAGTGTGGAAAAAACACTTTTTGCACTTGTGATAGTGTTGAAAAACCACTTTTCGCACTTGTGTTAGTGTTGAAAAACCACTTTTCGCACTTGTGTTGGTGCAGGAAACCACTTTTGCACTTGTATTAGTGTGGAAAAACCACTTTTTGCACTTGTGTTAGTGTTGAAAAACCACTTTTCGCACTTGTGTTAGTGTTGAAAAACCACTTTTCGCACTTGTGTTAGTGTTGAAAAACCACTTTTTGCACTTGTGTTGGTGCAGGAAACCACTTTTGCACTTGTATTAGTGTGGAAAAAACACTTTTCGCACTTGTGTTAGTGTTGAAAAACAACTTTTCGCACTTGTGTTAGTGTTGAAAAACCACTTTTCACACTTGTGTTGGTGCAGGAAACCACTTTTGCACTTGTATTAGTGTGGAAAAAACACTTTTCGCACTTGTGTTAGTGTTGAAAAACCACATTTCGCACTTGTGTTAGTGTTGAAAAACCACTTTTCGCACTTGTGTTGGTGCAGGAAACCACTTTTGCACTTCTATTAGTGTGGAAAAACACTTTTTGCACTTGTGATAGTGTTGAAAAACCACTTTTCGCACTTGTGTTAGTGTTGAAAAACAACTTTTCGCACTTGTGTTGGTGCAGGAAACCACTTTTGCACTTGAATGAGTGTGGAAAAACCACTTTTTGCACTTGTGTTAGTGTTGAAAAACCACTTTTCGCACTTGTGTTATTGTTGAAAAACCACTTTTCGCACTTGTGTTGGTGCAGGCAACCACTTTTGCACTTGTATTAGTGTGGAAAAACACTTTTTGCACTTGTGATAGTGTTGAAAAACCACTTTTCGCACTTGTGTTAGTGTTGAAAAACCACTTTTCGCACTTGGGTTGGTGCAGGAAACCACTTTTGCACTTGTATTAGTGTGGAAAAAACACTTTTCGCACTTGTGTTAGTGTTGAAAAACCACGTTTCGCACTTGTGTTAGTGTTGAAAAACCACTTTTCGCACTTGTGTTAGTGTTGAAAAACCACTTTTCGCACTTGTGTTAGTGTTGAAAAACCACTTTTTGCACTTGTGTTGGTGCAGGAAACCACTTTTGCACTTGTATTAGTGTGGAAAAAACACTTTTTGCACTTGTGTTAGTGTTGAAAAACAACTTTTCGCACTTGTGTTAGTGTTGAAAAACCACTTTTCACACTTGTGTTGGTGCAGGAAACCACTTTTGCACTTGTATTAGTGTGGAAAAAACACTTTTCGCACTTGTGTTAGTGTTGAAAAACCACTTTTCGCACTTGTGTTAGTGTTGAAAAACCACTTTTCGCACTTGTGTTGGTGCAGGAAACCACTTTTGCACTTCTATTAGTGTGGAAAAAACACTTTTTGCACTTGTGATAGTGTTGAAAAACCACTTTTCGCACTTGTGTTAGTGTTGAAAAACAACTTTTCGCACTTGTGTTGGTGCAGGAAACCACTTTTGCACTTGAATGAGTGTGGAAAAACCACTTTTCGCACTTGTGTTAGTGTTGAAAAACCACTTTTCGCACTTGTGTTAGTGTTGAAAAACCACTTTTCGCACTTGTGTTGGTGCAGGAAACCACTTTTGCACTTGTATTAGTGTGGAAAAACACTTTTTGCACTTATGATAGTGTTGAAAAACCACTTTTCGCACTTGTGTTAGTGTTGAAAAACCACTTTTCGCACTTGTGTTGGTGCAGGAAACCACTTTTGCACTTGTATTAGAGTGGAAAAACCACTTTTCGCACTTGTGTTAGTGTTGAAAAACCACTTTTCGCACTTGTGTTAGTGTTGAAAAACCACTTTTCGCACTTGTGTTAGTGTTGAAAAACCACTTTTTGCACTTGTGTTGGTGCAGGAAACCACTTTTGCACTTGTATTAGTGTGGAAAAAACACTTTTTGCACTTGTGTTAGTGTTGAAAAACAACTTTTCGCACTTGTGTTAGTGTTGAAAAACCACTTTTCACACTTGTGTTGGTGCAGGAAACCACTTTTGCACTTGTATTAGTGTGGAAAAAACACTTTTCGCACTTGTGTTAGTGTTGAAAAACCACTTTTCGCACTTGTGTTAGTGTTGAAAAACCACTTTTCGCACTTGTGTTGGTGCAGGAAACCACTTTTGCACTTCTATTAGTGTGGAAAAAACACTTTTTGCACTTGTGAGAGTGTTGAAAAACCACTTTTCGCACTTGTGTTAGTGTTGAAAAACAACTTTTCGCACTTGTGTTGGTGCAGGAAACCACTTTTGCACTTGAATGAGTGTGGAAAAACTACTTTTCGCACTTGTGTTAGTGTTGAAAAACCACTTTTCGCACTTGTGTTAGTGTTGAAAAACCACTTTTCGCACTTGTGTTGGTGCAGGAAACCACTTTTGCACTTGTATTAGTGTGGAAAAACACTTTTTGCACTTGTGATAGTGTTGAAAAACCACTTTTCGCACTTGTGTTAGTGTCGAAAAACCACTTTTCGCACTTGTGTTGGTGCAGGAAACCACTTTTGCACTTGTATTAGTGTGGAAAAAACACTTTCGCACTTGTGTTAGTGTTGAAAAACCACGTTTCGCACTTGTGTTAGTGTTGAAAAACCACTTTTCGCACTTGTGTTGGTGCAGGAAACCACTTTTGCACTTGTATTAGTGTGGCAAAACACTTTTTGCACTTGTGATATTGTTGAAAAACCACTTTTCGCACTTGTGTTAGTGTTGAAAAACCACTTTTCGCACTTGTGTTGGTGCAGGAAACCACTTTTGCACTTGTATTAGTGTGGCAAAACCACTTTTCGCACTTGTGTTAGTGTTGAAAAACCACTTTTCGCACTTGTGTTAGTGTTGAAAAAACACTTTTTGCACTTGTGTTGGTGCAGGAAACCACTTTTGCACTTGTATTAGTGTGGAAAAAACACTTTTTGCACTTGTGATAGTGTTGAAAAACCACTTTTCGCACTTGTGTTAGTGTTGAAAAACCACTTTTCGCACTTGTGTTGGTGCAGGAAACCACTTTTGCACTTGTATTAGTGTGGAAAAACCACTTTTCGCACTTGTGTTAGTGTTGAAAAACCACTTTTCGTACTTGTGTTAGTGTTGAAAAACCACTTTTCGCACCTGTGTTGGTGCAGGAAACCACTTTTGCACTTGTATTAGTGTGGAAAAACCACTTTTTGCACTTGTGATAGTGTTGAAAACCCACTTTTCGCATATGTGTTAGTGAAGGAACCCTCTTTTCGCACTTGTGTTGGTTCAAGAAACCACCTTTGCACTTGTATTAGTGTGGAAAAAACACTTTTTGCACTTGTGATAGTGTTGAAAAACCACTTTTCGCACTTGTGTTAGTGTTGAAAATCCACTTTTCGCACTTGTGTTGGTGCAGGAAACCACTTTTGCACTTGTATTAGTGTGGAAAAAACACTTTTGCACTTGTGATAGTGTTGAAAAACCACTTTTCGCACTTGTGTTAGTGTTGAAAAACCACTTTTCTCACTTGTGTTGGTGCAGGAAACCACTTTTTCACTTGTATTAGTGTGGAAAAAACACTTTTTGCACTTGTGATAGTGTTGAAAAACCACTTTTCGCACTTGTGTTAGTGTTGATAAACCACTTTTCGCACTTGTGTTGGTGCAGTAAACCACTTTTGCACTTGTATTAGTGTGGAAAAACCACATTTCGCACTTGTGTTAGTGTTGAAAAACCACTTTTTGCACTTGTGTTGGTGCAGGAAACCACTTTTGCACTTGTATTAGTGTGGAAAAAACACTTTTTGCACTTGTGATAGTGTTGAAAAACCACATTTCGCACTTGTGTTAGTGTTGAAAAACCACTTTTCGCACTCGTGTTGGTGCAGGAAACCACTTTTGCACTTGTATTAGTGTGGAAAAAACACTTTTTGCACTTGTGATAGTGTTGAAAAACCACTTTTCGCACTTGTGTTAGTGTTGAAAAACCACTTTTCGCAATTGTGTTGGTGCAGGAAACCACTTTTGCACTTGTATTAGTGTGGAAACACCACTTTTCGCACTTGTGTTAGTGTTGAAAAACCACTTTTCGCACTTGTGTTAATGTTGAAAAACCACTTTTCGCACTTGTGTTAGTGTTGAAAAACCACTTTTCGCACTTGTGTTGGTGCAGGAAACCACTTTTGCACTTGTATTAGTGTGGAAAAAACACTTTTCGCACTTGTGTTAGTGTTGAAAAACCACTTTTCGTACTTGTGTTAGTGTTGAAAAACCACTTTTTGCACTTGTGTTGGTGCAGGAAACCACTTTTGCACTTGTATTAGTGTGGAAAAAACACTTTTCGCACTTGTGTTAGTGTTGAAAAACCACTTTTCGCACTTGTGTTAGTGTTGAAAAACCACTTTTTGCACTTGTGTTGGTGCAGGAAACCACTTTTGCACTTGTATTAGTGTGGAAAAAACACTTTTCACACTTGTGTTAGTGTTGAAAAACAACTTTTCGCACTTGTGTTAGTGTTGAAAAACCACTTTTCACACTTGTGTTGGTGCAGGAAACCACTTTTGCACTTGTATTAGTGTGGAAAAAACACTTTTCGCACTTGTGTTAGTGTTGAAAAACCACATTTCGCACTTGTGTTAGTGTTGAAAAACCACTTTTCGCACTTGTGTTGGTGCAGGAAACCACTTTTGCACTTCTATTAATGTGGAAAAAACACTTTTTGCACTTGTGATAGTGTTGAAAAACCACTTTTCGCACTTGTGTTAGTGTTGAAAAACAACTTTTCACACTTGTGTTGGTGCAGGAAACCACTTTTGCACTTGAATGAGTGTGGAAAAACCACTTTTCGCACTTGTGTTAGTGTTGAAAAACCACTTTTCGCACTTGTGTTAGTGTTGAAAAACCACTTTTCGCACTTGTGTTGGTGCAGGAAACCACTTTTGCACTTGTATTAGTGTGGAAAAACACTTTTTGCACTTGTGATAGTGTTGAAAAACCACTTTTCGCACTTGTGTTAGTGTTGAAAAACCACTTTTCGCACTTGTGTTGGTGCAGGAAACCACTTTTGCACTTGTATTAGTGTGGGAAAAACACTTTTCGCACTTGTGTTAGTGTTGAAAAACCACGTTTCGCACTTGTGTTAGTGTTGAAAAACCACTTTTCGCACTTGTGTTGGTGCAGGAAACCACTTTTGCACTTGTAGTATTAGTGTGGAAAAAACACTTTTTGCACTTGTGATAGTGTTGAAAAACCACTTTTCGCACTTGTGTTAGTGTTCAAAAACCACTTTTCGCACTTGTGTTGGTGCAGGAAACCACTTTTGCACTTGTATTAGTGTGGAAAAACCACTTTTCGCACTTGTGTTAGTGTTGAAAAACCACTTTTCGTACTTGTGTTAGTGTTGAAAAACCACTTTTCGCACCTGTGTTGGTGCAGGAAACCACTTTTGCACTTGTATTAGTGTGGAAAAACCACTTTTTGCACTTGTGATAGTGTTGAAAACCCACTTTTCGCACATGTGTTAGTGAAGGAACCCTCTTTTCGCACTTGTGTTGGTTCAAGAAACCACCTTTGCACTTGTATTAGTGTGGAAAAAACACTTTTTGCACTTGTGATAGTGTTGAAAAACCACTTTTCGCACTTGTGTTAGTGTTGAAAATCCACTTTTCGCACTTGTGTTGGTGCAGGAAACCACTTTTGCACTTGTGTTAGTGTTGAAAAACCACTTTTCGCACTTGTGTTGGTGCAGGAAACCACTTTTGCACTTGTATTAGTGTGGAAAAAACACTTTTTGCACTTGTGATAGTGTTGAAAAACCACATTTCGCACTTGTGTTAGTGTTGAAAAACCACTTTTCGCACTTGTGATAGTGTTGAAAAACCACTTTTCGCACTTGTGATAGTGTTGAAAAACCACTTTTCGCACTTGTGTTAGTGTTGAAAAACCACTTTTCTCACTTGTGTTAGAGTGGAAAAACCACTTTTTCACTTGTATTAGTGTGGAAAAAACACTTTTTGCACTTGTGATAGTGTTGAAAAACCACTTTTCGCACTTGTGTTAGTGTTGAAAAACCACTTTTCGCACTTGTGTTGGTGCAGTAAACCACTTTTGCACTTGTATTAGTGTGGAAAAAACACTTTTTGCACTTGTGTTAGTGTTGAAAAACAACTTTTCGCACTTGTGTTAGTGTTGAAAAACCACTTTTCACACTTGTGTTGGTGCAGGAAACCACTCTTGCACTTGTATTAGTGTTGAAAAACCACTTTTCGCACTTGTGTTAGTGTTGAAAAACCACTTTTCGCACTTGTGTTAGTGTTGAAAAACCACTTTTCGCACTTGTGTTGGGACAGGAAACCACTTTTGCACTTGTATTAGTGTGGAAAAAACACTTTTTGCACTTGTGATAGTGTTGAAAAACCACTTTTCGCACTTGTGTTAGTGTTGAAAAACCACTTTTCGCACTTGTGTTGGTGCAGGAAACCACTTTTGCACTTGTATTAGTGTGGAAAAACCACTTTTCGCACTTGTGTTAGTGTTGAAAAACCACTTTTCGCACTTGTGTTAGTGTTGAAAAACCACTTTTCGCACTTGTGTTAGTGTTGAAAAACCACTTTTTGCACTTGTGTTGGTGCAGGAAACCACTTTTGCACTTGTATTAGTGTGGAAAAAACACTTTTCGCACTTGTGTTAGTGTTGAAAAACAACTTTTCGCACTTGTGTTAGTGTTGAAAAACCACTTTTCACACTTGTGTTGGTGCAGGAAACCACTTTTGCACTTGTATTAGTGTGGAAAAAACACTTTTCGCACTTGTGTTAGTGTTGAAAAACCACATTTCGCACTTGTGTTAGTGTTGAAAAACCACTTTTCGCACTTGTGTTGGTGCAGGAAACCACTTTTGCACTTCTATTAGTGTGGAAAAACACTTTTTGCACTTGTGATAGTGTTGAAAAACCACTTTTCGCACTTGTGTTAGTGTTGAAAAACAACTTTTCGCACTTGTGTTGGTGCAGGAAACCACTTTTGCACTTGAATGAGTGTGGAAAAACCACTTTTTGCACTTGTGTTAGTGTTGAAAAACCACTTTTCGCACTTGTGTTAGTGTTGAAAAACCACTTTTCGCACTTGTGTTGGTGCAGGCAACCACTTTTGCACATGTATTAGTGTGGAAAAACACTTTTTGCACTTGTGATAGTGTTGAAAAACCACTTTTCGCACTTGTGTTAGTGTTGAAAAACCACTTTTCGCACTTGTGTTGGTGCAGGAAACCACTTTTGCACTTGTATTAGTGTGGAAAAAACACTTTTCGCACTAGTGTTAGTGTTGAAAAACCACGTTTCGCACTTGTGTTAGTGTTGAAAAACCACTTTTCGCACTTGTGTTAGTGTTGAAAAACCACTTTTCGCACTTGTGTTAGTGTTGAAAAACCACTTTTTGCACTTGTGTTGGTGCAGGAAACCACTTTTGCACTTGTATTAGTGTGGAAAAAACACTTTTTGCACTTGTGTTAGTGTTGAAAAACAACTTTTCGCACTTGTGTTAGTGTTGAAAAACCACTTTTCACACTTGTGTTGGTGCAGGAAACCACTTTTGCACTTGTATTAGTGTGGAAAAAACACTTTTCGCACTTGTGTTAGTGTTGAAAAACCACTTTTCGCACTTGTGTTAGTGTTGAAAAACCACTTTTCGCACTTGTGTTGGTGCAGGAAACCACTTTTGCACTTCTATTAGTGTGGAAAAAACACTTTTTGCACTTGTGATAGTGTTGAAAAACCACTTTTCGCACTTGTGTTAGTGTTGAAAAACAACTTTTCGCACTTGTGTTGGTGCAGGAAACCACTTTTGCACTTGAATGAGTGTGGAAAAACCACTTTTCGCGCTTGTGTTAGTGTTGAAAAACCACTTTTCGCACTTGTGTTAGTGTTGAAAAACCACTTTTCGCACTTGTGTTGGTGCAGGAAACCACTTTTGCACTTGTATTAGTGTGGAAAAACACTTTTTGCACTCATGATAGTGTTGAAAAACCACTTTTCGCACTTGTGTTAGTGTTGAAAAACCACTTTTCGCACTTGTGTTGGTGCAGGAAACCACTTTTGCACTTGTATTAGAGTGGAAAAACCACTTTTCGCACTTGTGTTAGTGTTGAAAAACCACTTTTCGCACTTGTGTTAGTGTTGAAAAACCACTTTTCGCACTTGTGTTAGTGTTGAAAAACCACTTTTTGCACTTGTGTTGGTGCAGGAAACCACTTTTGCACTTGTATTAGTGTGGAAAAAACACTTTTTGCACTTGTGTTAGTGTTGAAAAACAACTTTTCGCACTTGTGTTAGTGTTGAAAAACCACTTTTCACACTTGTGTTGGTGCAGGAAACCACTTTTGCACTTGTATTAGTGTGGAAAAAACACTTTTCGCACTTGTGTTAGTGTTGAAAAACCACTTTTCGCACTTGTGTTAGTGTTGAAAAACCACTTTTCGCACTTGTGTTGGTGCAGGAAACCACTTTTGCACTTCTATTAGTGTGGAAAAAACACTTTTTGCACTTGTGAGAGTGTTGAAAAACCACTTTTCGCACTTGTGTTAGTGTTGAAAAACAACTTTTCGCACTTGTGTTGGTGCAGGAAACCACTTTTGCACTTGAATGAGTGTGGAAAAACTACTTTTCGCACTTGTGTTAGTGTTGAAAAACCACTTTTTGCACTTGTGATAGTGTTGAAAAACCACTTTTCGCACTTGTGTTAGTGTCGAAAAACCACTTTTCGCACTTGTGTTGGTGCAGGAAACCACTTTTGCACTTGTATTAGTGTGGAAAAAACACTTTTCGCACTTGTGTTAGTGTTGAAAAACCACGTTTCGCACTTGTGTTAGTGTTGAAAAACCACTTTTCGCACTTGTGTTGGTGCAGGAAACCACTTTTGCACTTGTATTAGTGTGGCAAAACACTTTTTGCACTTGTGATATTGTTGAAAAACCACTTTTCGCACTTGTGTTAGTGTTGAAAAACCACTTTTCGCACTTGTGTTGGTGCAGGAAACCACTTTTGCACTTGTATTAGTGTGGCAAAACCACTTTTCGCACTTGTGTTAGTGTTGAAAAACCACTTTTCGCACTTGTGTTAGTGTTGAAAAACCACTTTTTGCACTTGTGTTGGTGCAGGAAACCACTTTTGCACTTGTATTAGTGTGGTAAAAAGACTTTTCGCACTTATGTTAGTGTTGAAAAAACACTTTTCACACTTGTGTTAGTGTTGAAAAACCACTTTTCGCACTTGTGTTGGTGCAGGAAACCACTTTTGCACTTGTATTAGTGTGGAAAAAACACTTTTTGCACTTGTAATAGTGTTGAAAAACCACATTTCGCACTTGTGTTAGTGTTGAAAAACCCCTTTTCGCACTTGTGTTGGTGCAGGAAACCACTTTTGCACTTGTATTAGTGTGGAAAAACCACTTTTCGCACTTGTGTTAGTGTTGAAAAACCACTTTTCGTACTTGTGTTAGTGTTGAAAAACCACTTTTCGCACCTGTGTTGGTGCAGGAAACCACTTTTGCACTTGTATTAGTGTGGAAAAACCACTTTTTGCACTTGTGATAGTGTTGAAAACCCACTTTTCGCATATGTGTTAGTGAAGGAACCCTCTTTTCGCACTTGTGTTGGTTCAAGAAACCACCTTTGCACTTGTATTAGTGTGGAAAAAACACTTTTTGCACTTGTGATAGTGTTGAAAAACCACTTTTCGCACTTGTGTTAGTGTTGAAAATCCACTTTTCGCACTTGTGTTGGTGCAGGAAACCACTTTTGCACTTGTATTAGTGTGGAAAAAACACTTTTGCACTTGTGATAGTGTTGAAAAACCACTTTTCGCACTTGTGTTAGTGTTGAAAAACCACTTTTCTCACTTGTGTTGGTGCAGGAAACCACTTTTTCACTTGTATTAGTGTGGAAAAAACACTTTTTGCACTTGTGATAGTGTTGAAAAACCACTTTTCGCACTTGTGTTAGTGTTGATAAACCACTTTTCGCACTTGTGTTGGTGCAGTAAACCACTTTTGCACTTGTATTAGTGTGGAAAAACCACATTTCGCACTTGTGTTAGTGTTGAAAAACCACTTTTTGCACTTGTGTTGGTGCAGGAAACCACTTTTGCACTTGTATTAGTGTGGAAAAAACACTTTTTGCACTTGTGATAGTGTTGAAAAACCACATTTCGCACTTGTGTTAGTGTTGAAAAACCACTTTTCGCACTCGTGTTGGTGCAGGAAACCACTTTTGCACTTGTATTAGTGTGGAAAAAACACTTTTTGCACTTGTGATAGTGTTGAAAAACCACTTTTCGCACTTGTGTTAGTGTTGAAAAACCACTTTTCGCACTTGTGTTGGTGCAGGAAACCACTTTTGCACTTGTATTAGTGTGGAAACACCACTTTTCGCACTTGTGTTAGTGTTGAAAAACCACTTTTCGCACTTGTGTTAATGTTGAAAAACCACTTTTCGCACTTGTGTTCGTGTTGAAAAACCACTTTTCGCACTTGTGTTGGTGCAGGAAACCACTTTTGCACTTGTATTAGTGTGGAAAAAACACTTTTCGCACTTGTGTTAGTGTTGAAAAACCACTTTTCGTACTTGTGTTGTGTTGAAAACCACTTTTCGCACTTGTGTTGGTGCAGGAAACCACTTTTGCACTTGTATTAGTGTGGAAAAAACACTTTTTGCACTTGTGATAGTGTTGAAAAACCACTTTTCGCACTTGTGTTAGTGTTGAAAAACCACTTTTCGCACTTGTGTTAGTGTTGAAAAACCACTTTTCGCACTTGTGTTGGGACAGGAAACCACTTTTGCACTTTTATTAGTGTGGAAAAAACACTTTTTGCACTTGTGATAGTGTTGAAAAACCAATTTTCGCACTTGTGTTAGTGTTGAAAAACCACTTTTCGCACTTGTGTTCGTGCAGGAAACAACTTTTGCACTTGTATTACTGTGGAAAAACCACTTTTCGCACTTGTGTTAGTGTTGAAAAACCACTTTTCGCACTTGTGTTAGTGTTGAAAAACCACTTTTCGCACTTGTGTTAGTGTTGAAAAACCACTTTTTGCACTTGTGTTGGTGCAGGAAACCACTTTTGCACTTGTATTAGTGTGGAAAAAACACTTTTTGCACTTGTGATAGTGTTGAAAAACCACTTTTCGCACTTGTGTTAGTGTTGAAAAACCACTTTTCGCACTTGTGTTGGTGCAGGAAACCACTTTTGCACTTGTATTAGAGTGGAAAAACCACTTTTCGCACTTGTGTTAGTGTTGAAAAACCACTTTTCGCACTTGTGTTAGTGTTGAAAAACCACTTTTCGCACTTGTGTTAGTGTTGAAAAACCACTTTTTGCACTTGTGTTGGTGCAGGAAACCACGTTTACACTTGTATTAGTGTGGAAAAAACACTTTTTGCACTTGTGTTAGTGTTGAAAAACAACTTTTCGCACTTGTGTTAGTGTTGAAAAACCACTTTTCACACTTGTGTTGGTGCAGGAAACCACTTTTGCACTTGTATTAGTGTGGAAAAAACACTTTTCGCACTTGTGTTAGTGTTGAAAAACCACTTTTCGCACTTGTGTTAGTGTTGAAAAACCACTTTTCGCACTTGTGTTGGTGCAGGAAACCACTTTTGCACTTCTATTAGTGTGGAAAAAACACTTTTTGCACTTGTGATAGTGTTGAAAAACCACTTTTCGCACTTGTGTTAGTGTTGAAAAACAACTTTTCGCACTTGTGTTGGTGCAGGAAACCACTTTTGCACTTGAATGAGTGTGGAAAAACCACTTTTCGCACTTGTGTTAGTGTTGAAAAACCACTTTTCGCACTTGTGTTAGTGTTGAAAAACCACTTTTCGCACTTGTGTTGGTGCAGGAAACCACTTTTGCACTTGTATTAGTGTGGAAAAACACTTTTTGCACTTATGATAGTGTTGAAAAACCACTTTTCGCACTTGTGTTAGTGTTGAAAAACCACTTTTTGCACTTGTGTTAGTGCAGGAAACCACTTTTGCACTTGTATTAGAGTGGAAAAACCACTTTTCGCACTTGTGTTAGTGTTGAAAAACCACTTTTCGCACTTGTGTTAGTGTTGAAAAACCACTTTTCGCACTTGTGTTAGTGTTGAAAAACCACTTTTTGCACTTGTGTTGGTGCAGGAAACCACTTTTGCACTTGTATTAGTGTGGAAAAAACACTTTTTGCACTTGTGTTAGTGTTGAAAAACAACTTTTCGCACTTGTGTTAGTGTTGAAAAACCACTTTTCACACTTGTGTTGGTGCAGGAAACCACTTTTGCACTTGTATTAGTGTGGAAAAAACACTTTTCGCACTTGTGTTAGTGTTGAAAAACCACTTTTCGCACTTGTGTTAGTGTTGAAAAACCACTTTTCGCACTTGTGTTGGTGCAGGAAACCACTTTTGCACTTCTATTAGTGTGGAAAAAACACTTTTTGCACTTGTGAGAGTGTTGAAAAACCACTTTTCGCACTTGTGTTAGTGTTGAAAAACAACTTTTCGCACTTGTGTTGGTGCAGGAAACCACTTTTGCACTTGAATGAGTGTGGAAAAACCACTTTTCGCACCTGTGTTAGTGTTGAAAAACCACTTTTCGCACTTGTGTTAGTGTTGAAAAACCACTTTTCGCACTTGTGTTGGTGCAGGAAACCACTTTTGCACTTGTATTAGTGTGGAAAAACACTTTTTGCACTTGTGATAGTGTTGAAAAACCACTTTTCGCACTTGTGTTAGTGTCGAAAAACCACTTTTCGCACTTGTGTTGGTGCAGGAAACCACTTTTGCACTTGTATTAGTGTGGAAAAAACACTTTTCGCACTTGTGTTAGTGTTGAAAAACCACTTTTCGCACTTGTGTTAATGTTGAAAAACCACTTTTCGCACTTGTGTTAGTGTTGAAAAACCACTTTTCGCACTTGTGTTGGTGCAGGAAACCACTTTTGCACTTGTATTAGTGTGGAAAAAACACTTTTCGCACTTGTGTTAGTGTTGAAAAACCACTTTTCGCACTTGTGTTAGTGTTAAAAAACAACTTTTCACACTTGTGTTGGTGCAGGAAACCACTTTTGCACTTGAATGAGTGTGGAAAAACCACTTTTCGCACTTGTGTTAGTGTTGAAAAACCACTTTTCGCACTTGTGTTAGTGTTGAAAAACCACTTTTCGCACTTGTGTTGGTGCAGGAAACCACTTTTGCACTTGTATTAGTGTGGAAAAACACTTTTTGCACTTGTGATAGTGTTGAAAAACCACTTTTCGCACTTGTGTTAGTGTTGAAAAACCACTTTTCGCACTTGTGTTGGTGCAGGAAACCACTTTTGCACTTGTATTAGTGTGGGAAAAACACTTTTCGCACTTGTGTTAGTGTTGAAAAACCACGTTTCGCACTTGTGTTAGTGTTGAAAAACCACTTTTCGCACTTGTGTTGGTGCAGGAAACCACTTTTGCACTTGTAGTATTAGTGTGGAAAAAACACTTTTTGCACTTGTGATAGTGTTGAAAAACCACTTTTCGCACTTGTGTTAGTGTTCAAAAACCACTTTTCGCACTTGTGTTGGTGCAGGAAACCACTTTTGCACTTGTATTAGTGTGGAAAAACCACTTTTCGCACTTGTGTTAGTGTTGAAAAACCACTTTTCGTACTTGTGTTAGTGTTGAAAAACCACTTTTCGCACCTGTGTTGGTGCAGGAAACCACTTTTGCACTTGTATTAGTGTGGAAAAACCACTTTTTGCACTTGTGATAGTGTTGAAAACCCACTTTTCGCACATGTGTTAGTGAAGGAACCCTCTTTTCGCACTTGTGTTGGTTCAAGAAACCACCTTTGCACTTGTATTAGTGTGGAAAAAACACTTTTTGCACTTGTGATAGTGTTGAAAAACCACTTTTCGCACTTGTGTTAGTGTTGAAAATCCACTTTTCGCACTTGTGTTGGTGCAGGAAACCACTTTTGCACTTGTGTTAGTGTTGAAAAACCACTTTTCGCACTTGTGTTGGTGCAGGAAACCACTTTTGCACTTGTATTAGTGTGGAAAAAACACTTTTTGCACTTGTGATAGTGTTGAAAAACCACATTTCGCACTTGTGTTAGTGTTGAAAAACCACTTTTCGCACTTGTGATAGTGTTGAAAAACCACTTTTCGCACTTGTGATAGTGTTGAAAAACCACTTTTCGCACTTGTGTTAGTGTTGAAAAACCACTTTTCTCACTTGTGTTAGAGTGGAAAAACCACTTTTTCACTTGTATTAGTGTGGAAAAAACACTTTTTGCACTTGTGATAGTGTTGAAAAACCACTTTTCGCACTTGTGTTAGTGTTGAAAAACCACTTTTCGCACTTGTGTTGGTGCAGTAAACCACTTTTGCACTTGTATTAGTGTGGAAAAAACACTTTTTGCACTTGTGTTAGTGTTGAAAAACAACTTTTCGCACTTGTGTTAGTGTTGAAAAACCACTTTTCACACTTGTGTTGGTGCAGGAAACCACTCTTGCACTTGTATTAGTGTTGAAAAACCACTTTTCGCACTTGTGTTAGTGTTGAAAAACCACTTTTCGCACTTGTGTTAGTGTTGAAAAACCACTTTTCGCACTTGTGTTGGGACAGGAAACCACTTTTGCACTTGTATTAGTGTGGAAAAAACACTTTTTGCACTTGTGATAGTGTTGAAAAACCACTTTTCGCACTTGTGTTAGTGTTGAAAAACCACTTTTCGCACTTGTGTTGGTGCAGGAAACCACTTTTGCACTTGTATTAGTGTGGAAAAACCACTTTTCGCACTTGTGTTAGTGTTGAAAAACCACTTTTCGCACTTGTGTTAGTGTTGAAAAACCACTTTTCGCACTTGTGTTAGTGTTGAAAAACCACTTTTTGCACTTGTGTTGGTGCAGGAAACCACTTTTGCACTTGTATTAGTGTGGAAAAAACACTTTTCGCACTTGTGTTAGTGTTGAAAAACAACTTTTCGCACTTGTGTTAGTGTTGAAAAACCACTTTTCACACTTGTGTTGGTGCAGGAAACCACTTTTGCACTTGTATTAGTGTGGAAAAAACACTTTTCGCACTTGTGTTAGTGTTGAAAAACCACATTTCGCACTTGTGTTAGTGTTGAAAAACCACTTTTCGCACTTGTGTTGGTGCAGGAAACCACTTTTGCACTTCTATTAGTGTGGAAAAACACTTTTTGCACTTGTGATAGTGTTGAAAAACCACTTTTCGCACTTGTGTTAGTGTTGAAAAACAACTTTTCGCACTTGTGTTGGTGCAGGAAACCACTTTTGCACTTGAATGAGTGTGGAAAAACCACTTTTTGCACTTGTGTTAGTGTTGAAAAACCACTTTTCGCACTTGTGTTAGTGTTGAAAAACCACTTTTCGCACTTGTGTTGGTGCAGGCAACCACTTTTGCACATGTATTAGTGTGGAAAAACACTTTTTGCACTTGTGATAGTGTTGAAAAACCACTTTTCGCACTTGTGTTAGTGTTGAAAAACCACTTTTCGCACTTGTGTTGGTGCAGGAAACCACTTTTGCACTTGTATTAGTGTGGAAAAAACACTTTTCGCACTAGTGTTAGTGTTGAAAAACCACGTTTCGCACTTGTGTTAGTGTTGAAAAACCACTTTTCGCACTTGTGTTAGTGTTGAAAAACCACTTTTCGCACTTGTGTTAGTGTTGAAAAACCACTTTTTGCACTTGTGTTGGTGCAGGAAACCACTTTTGCACTTGTATTAGTGTGGAAAAAACACTTTTTGCACTTGTGTTAGTGTTGAAAAACAACTTTTCGCACTTGTGTTAGTGTTGAAAAACCACTTTTCACACTTGTGTTGGTGCAGGAAACCACTTTTGCACTTGTATTAGTGTGGAAAAAACACTTTTCGCACTTGTGTTAGTGTTGAAAAACCACTTTTCGCACTTGTGTTAGTGTTGAAAAACCACTTTTCGCACTTGTGTTGGTGCAGGAAACCACTTTTGCACTTCTATTAGTGTGGAAAAAACACTTTTTGCACTTGTGATAGTGTTGAAAAACCACTTTTCGCACTTGTGTTAGTGTTGAAAAACAACTTTTCGCACTTGTGTTGGTGCAGGAAACCACTTTTGCACTTGAATGAGTGTGGAAAAACCACTTTTCGCGCTTGTGTTAGTGTTGAAAAACCACTTTTCGCACTTGTGTTAGTGTTGAAAAACCACTTTTCGCACTTGTGTTGGTGCAGGAAACCACTTTTGCACTTGTATTAGTGTGGAAAAACACTTTTTGCACTCATGATAGTGTTGAAAAACCACTTTTCGCACTTGTGTTAGTGTTGAAAAACCACTTTTCGCACTTGTGTTGGTGCAGGAAACCACTTTTGCACTTGTATTAGAGTGGAAAAACCACTTTTCGCACTTGTGTTAGTGTTGAAAAACCACTTTTCGCACTTGTGTTAGTGTTGAAAAACCACTTTTCGCACTTGTGTTAGTGTTGAAAAACCACTTTTTGCACTTGTGTTGGTGCAGGAAACCACTTTTGCACTTGTATTAGTGTGGAAAAAACACTTTTTGCACTTGTGTTAGTGTTGAAAAACAACTTTTCGCACTTGTGTTAGTGTTGAAAAACCACTTTTCACACTTGTGTTGGTGCAGGAAACCACTTTTGCACTTGTATTAGTGTGGAAAAAACACTTTTCGCACTTGTGTTAGTGTTGAAAAACCACTTTTCGCACTTGTGTTAGTGTTGAAAAACCACTTTTCGCACTTGTGTTGGTGCAGGAAACCACTTTTGCACTTCTATTAGTGTGGAAAAAACACTTTTTGCACTTGTGAGAGTGTTGAAAAACCACTTTTCGCACTTGTGTTAGTGTTGAAAAACAACTTTTCGCACTTGTGTTGGTGCAGGAAACCACTTTTGCACTTGAATGAGTGTGGAAAAACTACTTTTCGCACTTGTGTTAGTGTTGAAAAACCACTTTTTGCACTTGTGATAGTGTTGAAAAACCACTTTTCGCACTTGTGTTAGTGTCGAAAAACCACTTTTCGCACTTGTGTTGGTGCAGGAAACCACTTTTGCACTTGTATTAGTGTGGAAAAAACACTTTTCGCACTTGTGTTAGTGTTGAAAAACCACGTTTCGCACTTGTGTTAGTGTTGAAAAACCACTTTTCGCACTTGTGTTGGTGCAGGAAACCACTTTTGCACTTGTATTAGTGTGGCAAAACACTTTTTGCACTTGTGATATTGTTGAAAAACCACTTTTCGCACTTGTGTTAGTGTTGAAAAACCACTTTTCGCACTTGTGTTGGTGCAGGAAACCACTTTTGCACTTGTATTAGTGTGGCAAAACCACTTTTCGCACTTGTGTTAGTGTTGAAAAACCACTTTTCGCACTTGTGTTAGTGTTGAAAAACCACTTTTTGCACTTGTGTTGGTGCAGGAAACCACTTTTGCACTTGTATTAGTGTGGTAAAAAGACTTTTCGCACTTATGTTAGTGTTGAAAAAACACTTTTCACACTTGTGTTAGTGTTGAAAAACCACTTTTCGCACTTGTGTTGGTGCAGGAAACCACTTTTGCACTTGTATTAGTGTGGAAAAAACACTTTTTGCACTTGTAATAGTGTTGAAAAACCACATTTCGCACTTGTGTTAGTGTTGAAAAACCCCTTTTCGCACTTGTGTTGGTGCAGGAAACCACTTTTGCACTTGTATTAGTGTGGAAAAACCACTTTTCGCACTTGTGTTAGTGTTGAAAAACCACTTTTCGTACTTGTGTTAGTGTTGAAAAACCACTTTTCGCACCTGTGTTGGTGCAGGAAACCACTTTTGCACTTGTATTAGTGTGGAAAAACCACTTTTTGCACTTGTGATAGTGTTGAAAACCCACTTTTCGCATATGTGTTAGTGAAGGAACCCTCTTTTCGCACTTGTGTTGGTTCAAGAAACCACCTTTGCACTTGTATTAGTGTGGAAAAAACACTTTTTGCACTTGTGATAGTGTTGAAAAACCACTTTTCGCACTTGTGTTAGTGTTGAAAATCCACTTTTCGCACTTGTGTTGGTGCAGGAAACCACTTTTGCACTTGTATTAGTGTGGAAAAAACACTTTTGCACTTGTGATAGTGTTGAAAAACCACTTTTCGCACTTGTGTTAGTGTTGAAAAACCACTTTTCTCACTTGTGTTGGTGCAGGAAACCACTTTTTCACTTGTATTAGTGTGGAAAAAACACTTTTTGCACTTGTGATAGTGTTGAAAAACCACTTTTCGCACTTGTGTTAGTGTTGATAAACCACTTTTCGCACTTGTGTTGGTGCAGTAAACCACTTTTGCACTTGTATTAGTGTGGAAAAACCACATTTCGCACTTGTGTTAGTGTTGAAAAACCACTTTTTGCACTTGTGTTGGTGCAGGAAACCACTTTTGCACTTGTATTAGTGTGGAAAAAACACTTTTTGCACTTGTGATAGTGTTGAAAAACCACATTTCGCACTTGTGTTAGTGTTGAAAAACCACTTTTCGCACTCGTGTTGGTGCAGGAAACCACTTTTGCACTTGTATTAGTGTGGAAAAAACACTTTTTGCACTTGTGATAGTGTTGAAAAACCACTTTTCGCACTTGTGTTAGTGTTGAAAAACCACTTTTCGCACTTGTGTTGGTGCAGGAAACCACTTTTGCACTTGTATTAGTGTGGAAACACCACTTTTCGCACTTGTGTTAGTGTTGAAAAACCACTTTTCGCACTTGTGTTAATGTTGAAAAACCACTTTTCGCACTTGTGTTCGTGTTGAAAAACCACTTTTCGCACTTGTGTTGGTGCAGGAAACCACTTTTGCACTTGTATTAGTGTGGAAAAAACACTTTTCGCACTTGTGTTAGTGTTGAAAAACCACTTTTCGTACTTGTGTTGTGTTGAAAACCACTTTTCGCACTTGTGTTGGTGCAGGAAACCACTTTTGCACTTGTATTAGTGTGGAAAAAACACTTTTTGCACTTGTGATAGTGTTGAAAAACCACTTTTCGCACTTGTGTTAGTGTTGAAAAACCACTTTTCGCACTTGTGTTAGTGTTGAAAAACCACTTTTCGCACTTGTGTTGGGACAGGAAACCACTTTTGCACTTTTATTAGTGTGGAAAAAACACTTTTTGCACTTGTGATAGTGTTGAAAAACCAATTTTCGCACTTGTGTTAGTGTTGAAAAACCACTTTTCGCACTTGTGTTCGTGCAGGAAACAACTTTTGCACTTGTATTACTGTGGAAAAACCACTTTTCGCACTTGTGTTAGTGTTGAAAAACCACTTTTCGCACTTGTGTTAGTGTTGAAAAACCACTTTTCGCACTTGTGTTAGTGTTGAAAAACCACTTTTTGCACTTGTGTTGGTGCAGGAAACCACTTTTGCACTTGTATTAGTGTGGAAAAAACACTTTTTGCACTTGTGATAGTGTTGAAAAACCACTTTTCGCACTTGTGTTAGTGTTGAAAAACCACTTTTCGCACTTGTGTTGGTGCAGGAAACCACTTTTGCACTTGTATTAGAGTGGAAAAACCACTTTTCGCACTTGTGTTAGTGTTGAAAAACCACTTTTCGCACTTGTGTTAGTGTTGAAAAACCACTTTTCGCACTTGTGTTAGTGTTGAAAAACCACTTTTTGCACTTGTGTTGGTGCAGGAAACCACGTTTACACTTGTATTAGTGTGGAAAAAACACTTTTTGCACTTGTGTTAGTGTTGAAAAACAACTTTTCGCACTTGTGTTAGTGTTGAAAAACCACTTTTCACACTTGTGTTGGTGCAGGAAACCACTTTTGCACTTGTATTAGTGTGGAAAAAACACTTTTCGCACTTGTGTTAGTGTTGAAAAACCACTTTTCGCACTTGTGTTAGTGTTGAAAAACCACTTTTCGCACTTGTGTTGGTGCAGGAAACCACTTTTGCACTTCTATTAGTGTGGAAAAAACACTTTTTGCACTTGTGATAGTGTTGAAAAACCACTTTTCGCACTTGTGTTAGTGTTGAAAAACAACTTTTCGCACTTGTGTTGGTGCAGGAAACCACTTTTGCACTTGAATGAGTGTGGAAAAACCACTTTTCGCACTTGTGTTAGTGTTGAAAAACCACTTTTCGCACTTGTGTTAGTGTTGAAAAACCACTTTTCGCACTTGTGTTGGTGCAGGAAACCACTTTTGCACTTGTATTAGTGTGGAAAAACACTTTTTGCACTTATGATAGTGTTGAAAAACCACTTTTCGCACTTGTGTTAGTGTTGAAAAACCACTTTTTGCACTTGTGTTAGTGCAGGAAACCACTTTTGCACTTGTATTAGAGTGGAAAAACCACTTTTCGCACTTGTGTTAGTGTTGAAAAACCACTTTTCGCACTTGTGTTAGTGTTGAAAAACCACTTTTCGCACTTGTGTTAGTGTTGAAAAACCACTTTTTGCACTTGTGTTGGTGCAGGAAACCACTTTTGCACTTGTATTAGTGTGGAAAAAACACTTTTTGCACTTGTGTTAGTGTTGAAAAACAACTTTTCGCACTTGTGTTAGTGTTGAAAAACCACTTTTCACACTTGTGTTGGTGCAGGAAACCACTTTTGCACTTGTATTAGTGTGGAAAAAACACTTTTCGCACTTGTGTTAGTGTTGAAAAACCACTTTTCGCACTTGTGTTAGTGTTGAAAAACCACTTTTCGCACTTGTGTTGGTGCAGGAAACCACTTTTGCACTTCTATTAGTGTGGAAAAAACACTTTTTGCACTTGTGAGAGTGTTGAAAAACCACTTTTCGCACTTGTGTTAGTGTTGAAAAACAACTTTTCGCACTTGTGTTGGTGCAGGAAACCACTTTTGCACTTGAATGAGTGTGGAAAAACCACTTTTCGCACCTGTGTTAGTGTTGAAAAACCACTTTTCGCACTTGTGTTAGTGTTGAAAAACCACTTTTCGCACTTGTGTTGGTGCAGGAAACCACTTTTGCACTTGTATTAGTGTGGAAAAACACTTTTTGCACTTGTGATAGTGTTGAAAAACCACTTTTCGCACTTGTGTTAGTGTCGAAAAACCACTTTTCGCACTTGTGTTGGTGCAGGAAACCACTTTTGCACTTGTATTAGTGTGGAAAAAACACTTTTCGCACTTGTGTTAGTGTTGAAAAACCACTTTTCGCACTTGTGTTAATGTTGAAAAACCACTTTTCGCACTTGTGTTAGTGTTGAAAAACCACTTTTCGCACTTGTGTTGGTGCAGGAAACCACTTTTGCACTTGTATTAGTGTGGAAAAAACACTTTTCGCACTTGTGTTAGTGTTGAAAAACCACTTTTCGTACTTGTGTTGTGTTGAAAACCACTTTTCGCACTTGTGTTGGTGCAGGAAACCACTTTTGCACTTGTATTAGTGTGGAAAAAACACTTTTTGCACTTGTGATAGTGTTGAAAAACCACTTTTCGCACTTGTGTTAGTGTTGAAAAACCACTTTTCGCACTTGTGTTAGTGTTGAAAAACCACTTTTCGCACTTGTGTTGGGACAGGAAACCACTTTTGCACTTTTATTAGTGTGGAAAAAACACTTTTTGCACTTGTGATAGTGTTGAAAAACCACTTTTCGCACTTGTGGTAGTGTTGAAAAACCACTTTTCGCACTTGTGTTCGTGCAGGAAACCACTTTTGCACTTGTATTAGTGTGGAAAAACCACTTTTCGCACTTGTGTTAGTGTTGAAAAACCACTTTTCGCACTTGTGTTAGTGTTGAAAAACCACTTTTCGCACTTGTGTTAGTGTTGAAAAACCACTTTTTGCACTTGTGTTGGTGCAGGAAACCACTTTTGCACTTGTATTAGTGTGGAAAAAACACTTTTTGCACTTGTGATAGTGTTGAAAAACCACTTTTCGCACTTGTGTTAGTGTTGAAAAACCACTTTTCGCACTTGTGTTGGTGCAGGAAACCACTTTTGCCATTGTATTAGAGTGGAAAAAACCACTTTTCGCACTTGTGTTAGTGTTGAAAAACCACTTTTCGCACTTGTGTTAGTGTTGAAAAACCACTTTTCGCACTTGTGTTAGTGTTGAAAAACCACTTTTTGCACTTGTGTTGGTGCAGGAAACCACTTTTGCACTTGTATTAGTGTGGAAAAAACACTTTTTGCACTTGTGTTAGTGTTGAAAAACAACTTTTCGCACTTGTGTTAGTGTTGAAAAACCACTTTTCACACTTGTGTTGGTGCAGGAAACCACTTTTGCACTTGTATTAGTGTGGAAAAAACACTTTTCGCACTTGTGTTAGTGTTGAAAAACCACTTTTCGCCCTTGTGTTAGTGTTGAAAAACCACTTTTCGCACTTGTGTTGGTGCAGGAAACCACTTTTGCACTTCTATTAGTGTGAAAAAACACTTTTTGCACTTGTGATAGTGTTGAAAAACCACTTTTCGCACTTGTGTTAGTGTTGAAAAACAACTTTTCGCACTTGTGTTGGTGCAGGAAACCACTTTTGCACTTGAATGAGTGTGGAAAAACCACTTTTCGCACTTGTGTTAGTGTTGAAAAACCACTTTTCGCACTTGTGTTAGTGTTGAAAAACCACTTTTCGCACTTGTGTTGGTGCAGGAAACCACTTTTGCACTTGTATTAGTGTGGAAAAACCACTTTTCGCACTTGTGTTAGTGTTGAAAAACCACTTTTCGTACTTGTGTTAGTGTTGAAAAACCACTTTTCGCACCTGTGTTGGTGCAGGAAACCACTTTTGCACTTGTATTAGTGTGGAAAAACCTCTTTTTGCACTTGTGATCGTGTTGAAAACCCACTTTTCGCATATGTGTTAGTGAAGGAACCCTCTTTTCGCCCTTTGTGTTGTTTCAAGAAACCACCTTTGCACTTGTATTAGTGTGGAAAAAACACTTTTTGCACTTGTGATAGTGTTGAAAAACCACTTTTCGCACTTGTGTTAGTGTTGAAAATCCACTTTTCGCACTTGTGTTGGTGCAGGAAACCACTTTTGCACTTGTATTAGTGTGGAAAAAACACTTTTGCACTTGTGATAGTGTTGAAAAACCACTTTTCGCACTTGTGTTAGTGTTGAAAAACCACTTTTCTCACTTGTGTTGGTGCAGGAAACCACTTTTTCACTTGTATTAGTGTGGAAAAAACACTTTTTGCACTTGTGATAGTGTTGAAAAACCACATTTCGCACTTGTGTTAGTGTTGACAAACCACTTTTCGCACTTGTGTTGGTGCAGTAAACCACTTTTGCACTTTTATTAGTGTGGAAAAACCACATTTCGCACTTGTGTTAGTGTTGAAAAACCACTTTTTGCACTTGTGTTGGTGCAGGAAACCACTTTTGCACTTGTATTAGTGTGGAAAAAACACTTTTTGCACTTGTGATAGTGTTGAAAAACCACATTTCGCACTTGTGTTAGTGTTGAAAAACCACTTTTCGCACTTGTGTTGGTGCAGGAAACCACTTTTGCACTTGTATTAGTGTGGAAACACCACTTTTCGCACTTGTGTTAGTGTTGAAAAACCACTTTTTGCACTTGTGTTGGTGCAGGAAACCACTTTTGCACTTGTATTAGTGTGGAAACACCACATTTCGCACTTGTGTTAGTGTTGAAAAACCACTTTTTGCACTTGTGTTGGTGCAGGAAACCACTTTTGCACTTGTATTAGTGTGGAAAAAACACTTTTTGCACTTGTGATAGTGTTGAAAAACCACTTTTCGCACTTGTGTTAGTGTTGAAAAACCACTTTTCGCACTTGTGTTGGTGCAGGAAACCACTTTTGCACTTGTATTAGTGTGGAAACACCACTTTTCGCACTTGTGTTAGTGTTGAAAAACCACTTTTCGCACTTGTGTTAATGTTGAAAAACCACTTTTCGCACTTGTGTTAGTGTTGAAAAACCACTTTTCGCACTTGTGTTGGTGCAGGAAACCACTTTTGCACTTGTATTAGTGTGGAAAAAACACTTTTCGCACTTGTGTTAGAGTTGAAAAACCACTTTTCGTACTTGTGTTAGTGTTGAAAAACCACTTTTTGCACTTGTGTTGGTGCAGGAAACCACTTTTGCACTTGTATTAGTGTGGAAAAAACACTTTTCGCACTTGTGTTAGTGTTGAAAAACCACTTTTCGCACTTGTGTTAGTGTTGAAAAACCACTTTTTGCACTTGTGTTAGTGCAGGAAACCACTTTTGCACTTGTATTAGTGTGGAAAAAACACTTTTCGCACTTGTGTTAGTGTTGAAAAACAACTTTTCGCACTTGTGTTAGTGTTGAAAAACCACTTTTCACACTTGTGTTGGTGCAGGAAACCACTTTTGCACTTGTATTAGTGTGGAAAAAACACTTTTCGCACTTGTGTTAGTGTTGAAAAACCACATTTCGCACTTGTGTTAGTGTTGAAAAACCACTTTTCGCACTTGTGTTGGTGCAGGAAACCACTTTTGCACTTCTATTAATGTGGAAAAAACACTTTTTGCACTTGTGATAGTGTTGAAAAACCACTTTTCGCACTTGTGTTAGTGTTGAAAAACAACTTTTCGCACTTGTGTTGGTGCAGGAAACCACTTTTGCACTTGAATGAGTGTGGAAAAACCACTTTTCGCACTTGTGTTAGTGTTGAAAAACCACTTTTCGCACTTGTGTTAGTGTTGAAAAACCACTTTTCGCACTTGTGTTGGTGCAGGAAACCACTTTTGCACTTGTATTAGTGTGGAAAAACACTTTTTGCACTTGTGATAGTGTTGAAAAACCACTTTTCGCACTTGTGTTAGTGTTGAAAAACCACTTTTCGCACTTGTGTTGGTGCAGGAAACCACTTTTGCACTTGTATTAGTGTGG